>NC_135355.1:26502985-26640485 GCF_051622035.1 Arctopsyche grandis | reverse complement strand
AGGTACTAAAATCCCATATAAATAATTTAAAAAACAAGCTTAAAAATAAGCTTTTGCGGGAGACTCAATAAACATCGTAGAGTTGACATTTAACGTCGTCGTAGCTTTCGTGTGCTTTTCTCGTAGTTTTTTTACGGATTTTCCCGTACACGGTTTTTGCTGATAAATTTTTAACATTTTTTCATACGTTTTAAGATGATTTTTTTTTTGTTTAAAAACTTTCTTTCGAGTATTGAAAATGCACCTTACATTAAAGTGTAACAATGAAAAAAGTACCGATTACACTACGTGGTCATCTCGAATTAACTTTCGCGGCATGATAGCACATTATCGAAATGAATTAATGAAAATTTTTACCCAAAACATTAGTTACATAAAACCGCCAGAACCAAAATATATTATTCAAACATGAATATATGGTTCGGATAGCAATTAATACTATTGCCAAATTCTATAATTTATTTACGAGTAATTAATTATCAACTATTATTGCATTTTAATCTTGTAATAAGCATCTGTTATGATATCTATACGTATGCATATGTATGTATATATAATCAAAAAAAAAATATATATATACATACATTTGTACATAAATAATATCATTTTTTTTTTTATTACGAGTCCTAGATTAATTGATGTATAACTAATTGATGTACAAGAAATATTATATTGACATATGTAGAACATTTTTTCTAACCGAATAATATTTCTTCAAAACATAATATTAAATTCATGGAAGGTTGCGTATTTAAATACTTTTCGTTGCTAATTATGTAGCCATGTGGTGAATGTTGGATAGCTAATTACGTTGCAAAAAATTCTGTGCACATTATTAAAAGTTCGTATTTTCGTATCTCTGTTATGTATCCCGTGCGCTACGAAAAAACTTAAGTCATAAAAAAAATTGCTATAAAATAAACATTGACATCATCAGATTCACTATACCTATACATATGTAACATACCCAAAATAGAAGAGGCAGTGTTTTATAAGAATTCAGCTTACAAGTTCAAGTTCAAAAAATTTTTTCGAATATATAATAGATATTAAAATGTGTACCTTGTGAAAAATAAATAATTCAGTACTAAAATAATCTTTTCATTTTATAACTTATATCATAAAATTATAAAAAAAAGAAATATTGATTGGGATGTTGAATAAACTGAATTGGGATGATGATGACTAAATCTTCATATCCTAATCAACTGTTTAAAAGATAAACAGACCCTGAAACGTGACAACTCGTATTTGATATATGTAGATTAACTATTACTTGTAAATTATTCTTCAAAAATCCACTTTAAAATTTGTCATATAATGCATAGTCGAAAACCTTCCGAAAAGTACCGATTGACGGTACAACTGAAATTGAATTTTGTTTATTTCACTTCAAAAAGTTTTCGGTAATAACGTAAATTATGACTTCCTATTATCTGAGCAATTGAATGAAATTTTCTAAAATTAGCAACTGACATCCAGCTAATAAAACGTATAACCTACATATTTACATACATATCTATATGTACATACTGTAATATATCGATAGCTCGATGACCGGAAAAATGCACTCGAGATAGTTGCACTCTCGAGACATCCAAACTTTCAAAGATGCTCAAAGAGATCTAACGCAATATAATTCCACAAAAAAGCGTCAAGGGGTATTTGTAAGGTGCTAACCTCTTTTTGTGGAATTCTATTGCGTAATTTCTTTGAGTGCCTTTAATAATTATGACTTCTCGAAACTGCACTACTATTCAGTGTAATTTTGTGTTTCTTTCCGGGAACCCGATGGCTTAGTACACAAAAATTGTATGTCTATTTTTGAATTTGTATCGAATTTTAAGTTTGTAGGTTCTGGAATAATTCAGGTTTTTCCTTTCAATGAAATTTTGTGGTGGTTATACATACATACATACATACATACATATATATATATATATATATATATATATATATATATATATATATATATATATATATATATATATATATATATATATATGTGTATGTATGTATATATGTATGTATTCCATATGTATATACCATATATACATAAGTACATAAGTAATGATACGATTTGTATTTCAAGACATGCTCGCAAGTTGAAATTTATTGAAAAAAAATTCTTGTCTTTCAATAAGAAATCGTTCGAATAATGAATTGTTAAAAATCTGTCAGACTATTCTAATATTGAACTCTATTACATTCATATGCACTCTATTCTTCGTGGAATATGATTTGTATATGTAGCTTTGACGTACGCCTCAAAAATTGACCTCTTCAATGCAAACCCTTTTTGATACCTGCAATTTTCATATTGAAAATACCTTGCTCGGATGGTTGATTTGGGTTTTTATATAATCTTAATCATTTTCAGTACACTATGTAAATATATGTAAGAGATTTGAATAAAAGCAGAATCCAGATTGGTCGTTCCTCATCAGTTATTTTAAGTGACGGTTCTATGAAAGAGAAGTCATAACTAAATATTCTATTTATACATGTAAACATGTATGCTATATATCATTTTTTGTAGGCACACTTTCACCTATACTACTTATCGCGTTGATTTTTCATCCTTAAACTCTTCATATCGGAGTGTATAAAAATGAAATTGTCCCCGTACAGTGTCGTCGTAAATTCCGATACCGAAAAGGTGATAAAAAAAGAAGTGCCAGCACGGTGGTACGATCGTCCTTTACAACGCCATTTATTCAAGAGGGAGTAACAACAACAACGACCCTCCAGGATCGGATCACTACTCCCTTGCAACCGCGAGACCATGTACATCAACTGCGGCCGATTTTTACCGTTCGAAATAAAAAAAAAAACAACGAAATAGGGGTCCCGTCCGGCACAAGAGCGGATGGTCTCCCCCGCGTACATGAATTATTAACTCGGTAATAAAATGAGATACGCGGCCACCGAGCCGGGGCTACATTATTCATGACCGGCGCTTTTTTATCCCTGACTCCGTTGCGTGGGGGGTAGGTGGGTGGGTGGGATTGTTGAAACCGCCCCACGTCCTTTTGTTATGATAAAATTCGCCGGTTGGCCGCGACCGGTTTTGGTTTTGCGTAATTAAGAAGACGCTTTCTCTTTACATACACGCACGCTGTGTCCACCGACGTTGATTCATTTTTAATATTAAATCGGATTAAATTTAAATAAACCCCTCAAAACACATTCATCCCAACTCTAAACGACTTAATCTGTGTTTTAGATGTTAAAAAAATTACGTAAATGGAACAAAATGACAGAGCGTACGGGGTACAGGGCGCGATAAACTTATTTAATTTTATTGCATATTTTTTTAATACCTTCGAATGCGAGTTTTCGCAAAATTAAAAAAGTTTTCACTTCAAATATGAATTTAACGAAAATTTATATTCCCGTTTGATAATATATTATGAAAACCATTTAAAATTACACCCATAAAATTAAGTTACGTTGAAGATTTATAGTTTATTTCCGAGACGTCTTTGAATACTGTTAAATAGAATAATATATCCAATAATAATAATTGCAAAATTCCATAATACCGTAATGAAAATGTCATGCTATACAATGCTGAAACGGCTATAATCAGTGTGAGAAAAATAAGGAAAAGCTGTTTTATAATAAGGAAAACGAAAATTCGTCTAGTGATTCCTATGGAGTCGAGATATGGACGCTAAAAAACAAGATATACGGACATGTTAGATGTCTTCCAAATGTAGATTTGGAGGCGGATGCTGCGTATTCCAAGGACTGCAAAACGCAGGTGGACCGCAAAACAACTCCATCCTTAAAGAACTGGCAGTTTCAGAGAGACTCTCCACAATATGTAGGAAAATAATTATCTTCTTATTTGTTTATATTACCAGGAAGAATATGAAGAGTCCAGAGAAGATTTTAGTCACTGGATCACTAGAGCAAAAGAAAGTTCTCCCACAAGAATGCCAGACAGCAAAAATAAATTAAGGGACATGTTAGACGCCTTCAAAATGAAGGACCGCAAGTCGCACGAACATCTCCATCCTCAAAGTTCTAGCAGATTATCTCTACAGCGTGTAAGGAAATGATTCGTTCTGACTTTGGTTATATTGCCAAGAAGAATGTGGAGAGTGTAGAAAAGCTAGTAGTCAGAGAGAAAGGGACTTGTTAGATGGATCGCAAGAAGTACGGGCAGTTTCAGAGAGATTCTCCACGACGTGTAAGAAAATTATTCTTTCCTACTTTGGTTATATTGCCAATAATAATGTGGAAGTCTAGAGAAGCAAGTAGTCACCAGAAGACTAGAGGGAAGGCAAGTAAGAGGACAGTCTTCCATAAGAATGCCAGACTAAATTAAAGAACTGACGGGATCATCCCTAAACGCTGCTTTTAACTTGGCACCTGACCGGGAGGAGTAGAGGCGGATCATCTACCAAATGTCAGATGATATCATTGACCACAACGTTCAGGAATTGAGCAAACAAGGAAGAAGAAGATACTATAAAGAACTGGATATTTTGGCACTCAATATGCAAATTTTAAATAAACAAAAATAAATTCACATATAAACGTACATACATATTTTATTTTATTTCAATCGAACATGAACTAGTAGCCTTTACAGATCGCTCCAAAGCGACGAATATACAACTACAATACGATTAATAGAATCAATACAATGTGAATTCATACAAACATCATCCACAGAAAAATCTATCGAGAATTTTTTGCAGCATTTTATTATACAAATCGAGGAATCTCAAGACTCTGAATAACTTAAGATTTGCAAGAGAGATAGGAACCACAAACCAGCAACTACTAGTAGGAATCACTCTGCTCTCAAGCATAGTATGCTAACCACTAGTCCACGCTGCTGGTTGTGTGTACATATATTGTATGTACATATATACATATACAGATATAGGTTATTCGTACAACATCTCAACAACAAATGCAGATAAAATCAACAAATTCCAAGGGTATATTTTACGGAGATCGGCGATATAGCGATTCGATAAAACCGAATCAATATTTTCGATCTCATCTGAAATCAAATGGTAAGTCCGCATTTACAGTCCCAATATTCCACAGCCTCGGATACCCGACGACTTTCAATCCGTTTTACGTGCATTCAAATTCGAAATAGCCCATCTAATACTGTTTGTCGACGATTCTATGAATAGCGATACAAACTATTGCGTTTATAGCGGGATAGGCCGTCTGTTAATTAATCAATTTTAATCACGTTTAGCTAAACGCGAGGAAATAGTCATTAGGTTTGCCGCGGAGCCAAGTCTGGGCCCGTTTCCCTTTGATTATAATCAATCAATAGTTCAACACATAATTTAACAAAGTTAGGAGGCCGACACCATCCGGAGATTATGGACCGGATAATCATCAGCACGTGGCATTAATACGTGTCGGCATCCTGGCAAACCTAACAAGTCCTACACCGAGTAGGTACCTATCCGACCGCATTCCACCGGGCTATATCCGCAGAAGTTTCCTCAGGAACCAATACCTGAAATTAACACCTTAAGCCATAAACTATTCGCCGAAACTTTCAGTGACAACTTGTTCCGCCCAGAATGCGAACTTTGGTTATAAAGACATTGAAAGATGACTCGTGCGACGCGGGAGCGACTCCGTAGCACTATCACGCGCCCGAATAAATCCCCTTCTAAAAACAGCAAAAAATCCTTTTCTTATAATTATTCCACTCTCTAACGCTAAAATATAAAATAATTCATCAATGTGACAAAATATAACCTGAATTCTTTTCATTTATTACATAAAAATCGTCTCGGGGAGTAAACCGTCGCTAACGCCGCTAAATATGACCCACGTGTGAATTTGGTGGATTTTCTCGTTTTGATTTATTCAACTTTTATTAATTCGAGCGTAGTAGAGATACCGGCAGGGGTTCGCAAAGATGTGTGAGAAGTCGCGCTAAAGTTTGCGTTTAAAGGAGGGGTGAAGCCAACTTGCGGAACCAGCCCCTGTGAACAAATTCACGAATAATTGGCCACGAGAATTAGCTAGCAAGAATCCGTGCAGATATATTTCCCGAGGCTGGAGGAGTTTCAGCCGTGTGCAACCGAGAGGGGTTTCAGCCGAGTGCCACCGCAGATAAAATCTAGAAGAAGCCCTGAAAATGTATGTACATATGTACTTGTGGAGTATGAGACATTCACCCATTTACAATCTGAAAACATACAAAATATTTCTATATCATTTAAATTCAGAGGTAAGACTCCATTTTAAATAATCAAATTTCTAAAAAAAAAACCATACTGCATTTTTTAATCTATTTTTTGATATCATATCTCAATATACAAACGTTTAAATTATATTGTTTTGTCGATGTGATTCGAATTTTAACGCTTTCAATTAACAATATGTCATAATAAATTTCCGCTACGTGATATTTTGGCATACAATTAAATCGAGTACTTTGTGAATATCTGTACATATGCATATATTTTATACCTATTTATATATTATTATTTCATCACGATGAACATTTTAACAATATAACATCTATTTGTACTTGTGATTATTTTGTTGGTAAGATGATTGATTGAATAATATTCAAATATTTCTGATAGCTTTTGAGCCACACATAAATTAAGTTGATGTGTATTTATTAATACCGTTTAAAAATTGCAATTTCGTATTACATACATACAATACACGAGCGCAACACGTTATCCAGTAGCAACAAACGGGTTAATCTCGACACGGATCTAACGATCGAATCCCATCACCGTTTGATGTGTGGCGTTGTAAATCAAGATAGTAGATACGAGAGAGTGCACACCGGAAAACAAACAGTCACGATAAGCCACTTTCGATTCTACTTCCGGTAACCAACCTTCGCAAATCTAACTCGAAACTTCACCCGCCTTCCGATTTCGATACTGCGAAAAACATAAACATAAAAAATACGAAAAATAGAAATAAAGGATGTGGATAATGAGACGAGGATGTTCCAATTATTTCTTCGATGGCAAGGGTGGATTCAGATTTCAGTTTCAATCGTGGGAAATAATCGCAAAACGGAGAATTTTCATTTTTCGATTTCTTCGTAGTCCTATATTCATACTTATGTATATATGTAAGTATGTATAAACATACATACAATATACATACATATCCACCTGCTCTCGACGAGCCTTTTGTTGTTCGCACACAATAATGACCGAGATAGAAAAAGATCCTTTATGTATGGACCGAGAGGTATTCATACAATCATACATACATGTTTCGCCAGGACAAATTCCATTCGTGAATTAAGAACCTCTGTACGTATTTGAATGTATTCATATGTGGACGATTTCACACTTTATTAAGAAATCTCTAGGATCTAATATTCAATAACGTGTCGGCGCAATACTTTCATTCACAGAAATTTAATATTATATTTTTCTTGACATTAAGAGAGCATTTACATATATTAAATAAGGAATCTTATTTTTTTAATAACCAAAGATACTTTATTACAAAACTGGGAAAAAATTTTATTAGTTTATTAATTAAATTAATTCTTCCTTATAAATCTCTAAATATATACTTAGTATATGAATATGTACTAGTTTTATTCCCGTTGAAATTTCAACGGGTGGTTTCGGAAACAAATTGATCCATGAATAAAAATAAAGTTACAATACATATAGTAATAATTAATCGGAAGCGGAACTAATACAGAAATCGGGAATTGGAACTGAAACAGGGATCGGTATCCGGAACTAAAAGGAATCCAAAACCGGAAATGAAAAGGAATCAGGATCTAGAACTGAAAAAGAAATCGGGATTCGGAATTGAAACAGTAAATTAGTAAAATAAATAAACAGTAAATTAGTTATTTACTTAAAATCACTATCAATATTATACGCAATAAATATCAAGAAAATAAAAATAATTTAAAAGGTCAAAATAAAATAATGAAATTTTGTTTTAAAAAAAATTACTACTTCCGGTTTACGAATTCTGACCTAAATTTAATCAACTCTAAGTTAGTACAAAAAGAAAACAAATATAAATTTTGATACGTTTAAGGGTGTGGAAAATATCATGTAATCACAACATTTTTGAATTTTCTAAGAGTAAAAAATCTCACCTCCAATTTATTAAATTATTTGATTTTTTTTAATTACATCACATTGATACGAGGACTATATGTACTTGAATATTCTCGTGAAGAACACACATTTTTAAATGGTCGAAAAAAATAGTGGAAGAATAATTGAAAAAGAGTAAACTGCCACTTCCGGTTGATGAATGCTTACCAAATTTTATACATATGTAACTTGGTATTAAGCTTAAACTTCTAGATATGATATTGCAGTTCAATAAACCAAAAGGTTTCTGAGAAAAATATAAAAACCCTCGATTCTCTAGAGTAAAAGTATTACTTCCGGTTCAGGTAAAAATATTAGGTTATAAAATTTATAATTTCTATTACATGTAAAAAATTCATTCCGATTCAGTTAACGATTTGGGAGATAGTTGAATTCAAAAACTTAAAAAAGGGGACACCTCTGACGGTAGGTACCACTTCCGGTCAACTTAAAAATTTACGTCGTATCGATAAGAAATAAAATTTCAGTAATCAGTTCAGTAAAGTTTCAGTTCGATAGGACTACCGGTGTTCAAATAATCCCCAAAATACAAAGACACATAGACACACAAACGTTTTTTCTAGTTATGAAAACGTGATCTGTGATCGATTCTGAGTTTGAATCAATCAAAATCTCGAGTACAAATTTCCACATGATCACAAAACTTCATCTATTGTTACTACGTACATATGTACATAGATAAAGTAAAAACTTTTTACTGTCCACAGATGTCTTTAATGTAAATATAGTATGTATATTTGAAAACTTGCTAGTATTTCCTGTCATGGCACATATCGTCAGAAATACTGGCAGAAAGCTGTAGGTCGAAAATCTTTGTTTGAGAAAATCGATTTTTTTCAAAAGTCAAAAAGTTTGAAGCTAAATTTTGTGACGTAAATAATTTTTCGTTTTTTTTTTTTTACTTTTTTGTAATTTTTTGACAAATTCAAAACACCCAATTTTTGACTCAACATTTTCTGCCAGTATACCAACGATATGATGTACATATGTATGTATGTGTACGTATATTATAAAAAAAATCTCCGAAAAACTGAATTGTCGGCAGACAAATCTCCATGTTAATAGTCACTGCAATGGAAAGTTTCAATTTTGAAGTCAATTGCATCGTACAATAGTGGGTATATATATGACTATATTTATTTTTAGTCGACTTTCCATAATATATTATACATAGTACATACATATTGTAACTATACGAACTTGACATTGATCCACTTTCATCCGGCGTGTCCCATACCCTGACTTATACCCTGACGTATTACATCGAGATTCTGATTAACCCTTGACGAGCAGGTTCTCAGCGGTGCTAATATCGCGAAACATTCATCTTCCGGTTTGCTGATACTCAACAATATTCTGATTAATGACTCCAACGAAAGGGCGTGACCGCGTGCGTGTGTGTGTATGTGTGCGCGCGGAGGTATTAACCTCGAGAAATTAAGTCAATCTAATAACAGAAACACCCCCGGCGACCTTTTGTCCATTTTTCAACCCGTTAATAAACCCTCGCTCAGTTTTCAGTGCGTGTGCTTTCTATGTATGAAAACAGGGAAAAAAACGGAGATTTTTTTTTCGACGACCGTAAATTATGGCCAATCTGATACAATGCACACGGCCTCGATGATTTATCCTCCCTTCAGCTCGTTTTAGGGTGAGTTTTCTTATCGAAAATTCGAGTCGAGGGTTTTTCGTGTTCGATAACCGTTAATTAAACACGATATTACTATTTTACTCGCATTTATTAAATTTGAATCCACGTTTAAAATGTGTGGCGTTAATGAGCCCGATAGGAGCTTAACATACCGCAGCCTAAATTATTTTCAAATTGTTTCAAGGCTACGAATCCATAAGATAAATAACTATATATATATATATTTAAAATGAGAGCTAATTTTAAACATTTTAAAATATTGAAGAGTATTCAAAGGTAAGTGGAGTCAGGTCGAGGTACAAGAAAACACGCAGGCAGGTTCCAGGTCTTTATTGCTGCTCGTCCGGTGGAGGTCAGGATCCGAATCCCACCGTTCGAGAGCGCACCATACTTATAAATATTCAGCGCTCAGCGCATGCACGTTATGACCCGTATAGTCATTGGTCAAGGAGTCGGGTGTAGCCATTGGCCGCAACGCCCGACTCCACCATTGGTCGGCGTCACCATGACGTCACCGGTCTACGGGGCGTCTCTCTATGTAACGTTACAATATTATTAGTGAACAACGTCAACTGTGTATAAACAAATATTTTCTTCTAAGGAATATCATACCTCAATTGGTAGTGAATAATATTTCCGTTATGTCTGTAATAATTTAGATTTGTGTGAATAAAATATATGTAATACGTCAGCATGAGTTTAATCATTGAGTTATGATTTTAATTTTTAATTTGGAATAAAACGAATGATGTTGAGAGAGAGAAAAATGTATGCTTACGGATATCCGCTGTTACAAATTAAATGAAATCTCATACCTTTTCTGAAATTTAAAAATAATACCATTTTTTAGTGTATTATTTAAAACAGGGCTGTGAAGTTGGAGTCGTTAAGACTAAATGAAAAAAAATGAACCAAACAAATTATATTCAAACAAGTGAATTTCAATTTTCAAATTCATAATTCTAAATATACATACAATATTCAAATTCATAATTCTAAATATACACAAATTCATAATTCTAAATATACATAATTAATAATATAAATATACATGTGTGGTCATAATTACGAAAGTAGTCTAAGTCAATAAAAATTTTTTTTTAATCAATATTACATATATTGTTATAACCGATATTAAACAATAAAATCGACTTTAAAAAGAAATCCTGACCTAGACCACTCTTACAATCATGGGCACATATAATATTATACATATGTACCCGAAGATTAGTGCAATTGAAAATGCACTAATACAACTGAGGGGTATAAATTACTTTTTCGCTACTGAGGGGTATAAATTAGAATTCGGAACAAATGTAATTATGCGTTGAATTACACTTGACCTTTGTAATTACTACATGAAGTATTCCTTCACGTACTTTGCTAATTATCAACTGGTAAGCTTGCGTGAACATTTGCGATCTCTTCACAGGCTCTGTCGTAAGTAAGGTCAGTCCTAGTAATTGGGATTTAATGAAATTTGGAATTTCGGTCAAGCCACTAAACTCTGAAACTGCCCCGAACCATTCTCGTATGATTTATGTTGCGAGTGTGCTGTAGCACTACCATAAACTATTTCGAGTGGTTGTATTATATTATATTATTATATATGTATGTAATACTAGCTGGCCTGGCGTCTAGACGGTCTGTTGCGATTCGTTTTGAAAAATTCTATAATTTTCCTACTCTTGCTCTTCAGACAATCGGTAATGTTGTTGAGTGGCTTTTTTATGATAAAAACAAAGCGTCAAAGTGGTGTAGAGTCGATGCGACACAGCGAAAACAGAACAACTAGAGTGGCTCATGATAAATCTATTCTTTGACACAGTTGGATCGGTTTCGATGAACAATAGGAGAATGGGAAAGTTTCCAAATAAGCAAAAGAGACGTTGACGTATCTTCGCAAAATGTCGAAATGAATCATTTGCGAATTATACGAAACAAACTTTTTACCTATTTTCAATGTTTGAATAGAGGAAAACTTTTTTTAATATCGCTTCATCTTCTTTGGGATTAATGCCAAAACTAATAAAAGATTTTTGAAATGATTTATTAGTTTTTTTCTACATTTTAGTCCCTTAATCATCCTCTTCTAATTTGGTAGAAGATAACACGAAGCATTTTAAAAAAATACTACATGCACGGGTTCGACAATCACCAGACAGACTGAACGACAGATAAACTGAATGGCAGCTTTAAACGCAATTCTCGTCTTCTCGAATGATAGATTGCACATCAGATGACGAGTAACATTTCGATGTGCACAGATGCAATTATTAAAATGGTAAAATTTTAATGATATTTAAAAATCATTAAAATTGAGTTGGATCTTTCTGGCGAGTTTAATAAGGCAAGATTCGGAACTTATCGATTTATTTTTATGTATATTTTTTGCAAAAACTAAATTAAATATTTTTGCAAAAATTTGGATCTTTTGATTCAAAATAGGCATCTGCAAGTCCAAGATAGTCGAGGGGTTGAAACCAGTACTTCCCTTAGAAAAAGCCATTTTTTTTATTTGGACTATTGTAAAGGATTCACTTTTCATCTCCAGTAAATATTACCCGCGCTCAAATAACGGGGTACCCTTCTATAAGTAATTATGATTGAATTTAATGCTTACACATATATTTACATATGTATGTATGTATATATAAGGGTCTAAGTATTAGCATACATATGAATATAGTATGGGTATTAACAAATGTGTATATGTACGTGTGTATAATGTAATTACAGGGCCAGAACAAGAATAAACTCGAGCTGTCCTTCCACGAAAAAGTTGTTTAATTAATTTGATTTCATTAAACTGAACGACATGCGAATCTCCCGCTCACCGACACACATTAATATTCTTCTCGAGATTTTTGGAGCTCATCAACAACAGATCCTCATTAGGGCTAAGGAAGGTCGCGGTTAGGATAAAAATTAGCAAAATTCAAAGCTTCTCTACTACGAAAGGAAGTACATATGTACTAAATTTATGTATGTAGATATATCGTTCGCGCTTTGTATGGTTTGCGTACTCGGCTGACATTTAATTAGTTGTTAACATTTTACCGTTCTTTGTGCAAAACGAAATGTCGCAAACGAGGGACAAAAACGACGACAAAACCCCGACGATGTAGTACGAATTCTAAAAGCACGTGTGCAAAAGAATTAAAGCTTAACATTTTAAATTCATGGCGCAATGGAAAAATGTTGTCTCTAACTGATCATCTTTTTCATTTTTAACGCTTAAGCTTAGAATTTCGATATGTTTTTCCTTTATTTTCAGATAAAGGAAACAATATTTCGCTCATAAATTGAGACAAGATATGATTTTTGCAAACGGTTCATTAGTCATAAAATTTTTAAAGTAAAATAAAGGAATATCAATAAAATTGTCATAATGGCAAAAAAAAATTAATTAAGAGAGATAAAATAAAATTGCTTTTTTTTGGTATTATTATTATCACCTTTGTAAAATTTATTTTGGAATTGTTAACTGCCAGGATTATATCAGAAGTGTGAGCAGAACCGTAGCTAGGGTAGTTTGCGCCCGGGGGGAAACATGTTACTAGCCCCCCCCCCCCTCCCCCTCCATCTTATTTTCTTACAATTTTTGAATATGTTCATTAAGTACAAACATACCAAAATTACCTATTTAACACGAACAAAAAATAAATTCAAACCAATTCAAAGAAGAATATTGTCATTCCGTAAATGGTAGGCCAAATGGCGCCCCTCCTTATAGCAGTCGTTTTTTTTTTTAAATAAACATTAATTATAAAATTTCAGTTTATTATTATTTAAAAAATCATATAAAAAAGCCCCAGATTTAATGCCAAAACCAAACTTTACGAATATACATGACATATTACAATTCTTTCAAAAAATAATTGACCAAAAATAAAATTAAACATATTAATTATATAGAATGAAATATTTACTAATAACCACGTTTTTGGCGCCCCCCCCCCTCGTCCACCCCCCTCCCCCTCCACGCTACGGCCCTGGGCTGGGGAATAATATTTCTATTATAGATTAAAAAGTGGAATTAATTCTTACGCATTTCCGTCTTTAAGTCAAGTTAACGTTCTGTAAGCAAGTTAACTTGGCAATTAATAATATATGAAATTTCATTCTGAATAGAATATAATGAAATTCGGGACGACAAATTGAAATTTCTCAAGATAATGTACGCGAGAGGAATTTTATCGCAGTATAATATAATGTCATTCAAAACTATTACTATACTTAAGTGACGTTTATTATAGCCAAAGTGTCATAAATATGACTTCAGCACAATGGTAACCACGAACAAAGGTTAAATTTAATCAAATTCATCATTTTCAATGGCTAGAGACGGTTCGTTCAGTAAAACTTCACTAAATTTAACTTTGGCAAACAAAGTTCAAAACGAACGCGTACGCCGAGCCATCACTTCAATGTAATACATTAATTAAGCATCACATTTCATGTTGGATTGTGGATTTATAAAGAATTATTATTATTATAACAACGAAAATTCACAAGTTACGGCATTTCGATCTTCATATTTACAGAAATAAATTCGAAAGCGAACGTAAATATTGTGTAACCGAGTGAACTGCTACGTGGCTTATTTTATATAACATCAACGCATACTACATACATATATTTATAGTAGTTGGGTCGTCTTTATGCAAACTCCACTGGGAGAAGGAGATCATATGAATTTCAAAAACGTTTCGATCCGACGGTTTATGGGTTTTCTCAAACCGGGAGTACAGTTCATTCCAAAATTCCACAATGTACCTAGTAAGAAAGAGATGGTGTCTGCTTGAATGTCAGCCCAAAGAGACGTATCGGTATTTATATATTAATAATTTCAATTTTAATTGTTAAAGAGTGAATGAGGAATATTCGATTTTAATGAAACAATTAGTTAAATATTTCAATTAACCCTATATTGCACAGTATTAAAAATTTGCAACGTCCCAGAATTTCACGTTTAATTTCCTTCAAAACTATTGCAACTAATAGCGTCTTGGCTATTAGCAATACTATCAGTATCAGTACCTATATTGTATGTATAAACAAGTTTGATGTATACATGACGAACACCTTCCGTCTTGTTTGGACTGCGAAATATATATTTTGGGATTAACAAGTGCAAAAAGCATTTCTTCGTTTTCTCTATAAGAAAGAGTATGGGTACTACCCATATCTCTACCCTACTCCTTTCCTTTTGGGTATGTTTGGGTATAATTTCCTTGAACTTCGGAGAAACTTCTCATTAATTCGTTTCTTTCTCCAGCTACTGCGTGGTAATACGTCATGCCCGTTGTTGCTGGAACAGTTGGGACTTTATGTCCCTAATAACGGTAAACGGACTACTAGTCATATGTGAACCAGTCACAGGACAACCGGTCGCTCTAGATCGGTCACACGTGATCACCCGTCACACTAAAACTGGTCACGAGAAAACTGGTCACACCCTAAAATCGGTCACGAGAAAACTGGTTGACCGATTTTAGGGTGTGATCAGTTTTCTGGTGACCCGTTTTAGCGTGACGGGTGATCACGTGTGACCGATCTAGAGCGACCGGTTGTCCTGTGACCGGTTCACATTTGACTAGTAATCACTGAACCCTAATAACCATACGCGTAGTAGATACCATCATTTGATGCTTATACCTCCTGCTCGCACAGTTCTTTTTCGAATGGCTCTTATTCCGAGAGCTATTCGACTTCTCAATGAAATCGTTGCTGCCGTGCCTGAATGCGACATTTTCCACCTAAGTGAGCGTAGATTATCGGATATTATCATTATTTTCTTAATTTGAATATGATGTATGTGTGGAATCTAAATCCACTCTCTTCCATTTGGGCCTCGCAGGGATGGTTTGTATCTGTAGCTTGTTGTTTTTATCGGAACAAGATGTAGGTGCATGACATTCCCTTCTTTGTATTTTTACTTATTTTAATTTTAATTATTACTTTAATGTTTTTATGATTGTATTATATGCTGTATTTTATTTTATTTATTTTTTTACTTTTCTTTTTTTGTTTTTGTGATTTTTTATATATTAACTTTTTGTTCTATCTATTAATTTTTTTTTATTTTTTGTTTTCTCCCTCTTATTTTATTTTATTATGTAGGCCATTGTGGCGCATTAGGTTCTTCCTGTAATGCCACAATGGTCCAAAATGTTAAATAAATAAATAAACATGTGACCTCTCGGTCCTGTTTCAAGTTGAAAGCAGCGCTTAAGATTGTTGAAGTTTAGTCATTAAGTGAGATATTTTATCTACAGTTTAACAATTTCTTTGATCATTAGCAATATTATTCATTAAACTAAATGCCCTTTCAGCTTCAGCAGCGCTCACAGCAATAGGTTTACATATTTTCTTACCTTCTTGGATACTTTTATTTATAAATCGCAATTGTCAACATAATCCCGAAAATCTTTAATCGAATTTGAGAAATTTGCGAGTTCATTGAATTTTCAAGATTTGTATAATTTTTGACAAAAATTATATGAATTTTTAGATTTCTAACAACGGGTTTCTGGAAACTTTTGATTTTTAACAACGGGTTTCCGAAAACCCATGTAAACCAATAGGGTGACACCACTGCCTATCTCTCTGTTTAAGCATCCATATCTCGGCTCCATACAATACAATAAGGTTCACCAGAGATTGCACCGAACGAAATTTTGTTTTTCTTATTATAGAGCAATTTTTCAATATCTTTGTCGGACTTATCATCGCTGTTTTCAACATTCCTATTCTTCTGCAGAATTCTGATTGTCATCCTCGTTTTCTTGAGATCAAAGCACATACATATGTAGGTAGATAAACTTGACTTCCTCATAGCCTTTGAAGCATTGGACTTTATGAGAAACTTAATTCTGTCAAGGAAGAAAATTTTTGTTATATAAATTTAAAATAACGCTTAAATACATATGTACGAATCTTATTCGAAAAATATTTATCTGTATTTTTTGCTAAAATTTTGATTGAATAAGTAATTTGTAAGTAGAACAGTTGATAAATTTTCTAGCTACGGTACCCGTCGATAATTCGAAACTATTCGAATTTAAAATTTATTTTCTAAGTACACATAGTTGTATGAATTTATAACGTCGTTGTTGGTAGAAAAGTTCCAACCGAGTCGACAACTTCTTCAGGGACTGATTTATCGGAGTCGCGTCGAAGTTTTCCTTCATCGGTCCAACGTTATCTAAATTTTAACCCTTCGTCCACGTTTTAATTGCCACCCAGAGCGCACTGCTATGAAAGTTTTTGGGCCATTGTGCACCCCGGGTCCGGGCCCAGCTTCACAATTTATACCGGAGCCGTGAATAATGCGCTCGCTAACTTCGTCCCTCAGGAGCGTTTCATACATTTAAAGCGGCAGTGCTCCTGAAAAATACTAGAGAAAACCGCACTGCTGATTTCTTTCTTTTCTCATCTATTTGTTATTGTTTTCTTTTTGACTTCGCGCACACGTTCCATTGAAACTTTATACATTTAATACAATACTGGCTTTTTAGTGTACGAATTTGAAAAAACTGAATTAAATTTTGGTATAATACATATCATAGTATATGTAGATTTTTGTTCACATATAAATTTGTAATAAATTAAATTCCATCAAACTTAAAAGATAAGAGACAAAACTTATTCAGTTAATTCATTCTTAGATAATAAAAAAAAGTTTTAATAAGGCTACGTTTAACTAACTTACAAATAATTTTCCATTAGCCTGGGTGTGGATATTTGCAATGAGTTATAGCAAAATAATTTTAAAAGTTTTAAGGAATTTAAGAAGTATCAAAAAAAAATACACGCATACCAACTATGAGACCGTTTTCGATACACGTTTGAGCATTAATGTTGGAAAACTCATACATTTTGAATTTTCAGTAAGAAAAAATTCTAATTCCGGTTGTCGGATTTTTTTATTTATTAAAATCACTATATAAATTATAATCTTAAAATATCAAGGAGATAAAAATAATTTACAAGATCAGAATAAAATAATGAAATATTATTTTTAAAAAACCACTACTTCTGGCTTGCTAATTCTAAACAAAACCTAATCAGTACATTAAAATTCGGTTATGACTTTATCTATGAACATATAAGATGTATAAAAAACAAAATTCGATAATGAAACATATGTATGTGCATATATGTATGTACATATATACATACACGTTCACACATATCGATCATGAGAGCACTTTCGAGAGCAAATGTAGGGAAACTTAATAAGACAATAGTTCTATTGCCGGCTGTCGGATTTTATTTTATTTTTTTATTACTTGAGAGGGCTGTACACCCGAAACCTTAATTTTGTTACCGTTCCTTTCTTCGATATATATATTGAGTGAATGTGAAAAAATATATCAATATATATATAGAGTGAATGCGACAGTTGCGCTTTGACCAGATAAAACGTGTTTTAAATTGACAAAATCGAGGTTTCATATTCTACTACTTTCTCCTCCAAAACTAGACCAATTTTTAAAAAAATTTCATCTTCGTTATGAGAAAGATATTTTTTGTGCATCTATTGGCGTATTTTTTTAAAAATCGACCGTTAAATAACCACGCTAGACTCTTTTCGTGGGTGTAAAAAAGAGGCGATTTTATAGATGTTTGGCGGCTCTTAGCTCCTATAAAAAATAATTAATTAAAAAAAATAAAACGATAGATGCACCCCAATGGTGGATATCCATAGCATAATAAAAATAATTTCTCTAGTGCCATAATTGAGGTAGGGAGAAGTATAGTACGTTTGTATGGACAAGGCGCTGCTGTCCAGCCCTCTTAACACCACTATAAATATTATAAACATAAGATATCAAAAAGATAGAAAATATTTAAAAGGTCAAAATAAAGTAATGAAATATTGTTATACATATCTAGTCGTGGGTTGGTCACATTTGAACTTTTACTTTATTTACATTGAACTTATACAAATCTAATGTATGTATTGATTTAATTTTTTACTTACAGGTAGATTCCGCATTTGTTGCATTATATAACAGCTATAAATCACGATCGAAACTGTCCGTTTGTTTAGGAATTATTCGAAAAGTTAGTACTCTATTTCACCGTGTATACACATTCCAAATTCACATACATATTTATCCTAGGTCCACGCACCGTATTAAGCTGGCCGCAGATTTATACGGTCGAGCTTTTCGCGCTATTTCACTTCGGTCCATATCTGCGGCGACATAATTCATTTTAAATTTCATTAAAAGGCAACGCGCGCCGGCCCTGGATTAGGCGGATATATTAATAAAGATAAGCCGGCCACAAAATGGCACGCGGACCCTGGCTTCGAAACCTGAGCAGAAACCCCTCTATCCAACGAAATGACCACTTTTACAATGCTATTGTATAGAGCAAGTACATACATTTGTTCATAAACGTCATAAAACCTTTAACCTTTTCAGCGTCGAAAATGTGCTGAAACCGTATCGATAAGCAATAAAGATACAGTTTAACTTATAATAAAACACACCTGTTTAAATGTAACGAAGTTGCTTTAATTTTTTCGACAATTTATAGCGCATAAATGTCTCAATTAAACCTTATTCCAACCGCTAATTATCGCCGTACGCGAATATCCAATTCCGAATTCACAATAAACAAAGGCCGAAGCGAATATTTGAGAACAATTATATTTTTTTTGCGTCGGACGCACCAAAATATTCTAAAGCCTCGTTAAAGAAATACGCAAATGGGCAATAATTAAACCAGAAAAAAAGATTAACAAAAGGTACGCGCCCATTCCTGTGCATTAATGAGCAATTCGCATCACTTTTATTTCCTTTTTGTTTATTTTACACGGTATATTGTATATAATTTAATACGCTTTCCATTTATGTATTTGTGTGCATGTAATTAATTTGATCAGCGTATTTTCAAAAAAAAAAAAAACATTATACCATTTTCCGAGGCGAATTTCCAACCGCTCGTTAAATGCGCTTAAAACATTGAATTGGAAAATTAACGCCAACGTTGCTCATTATCAAATCATCATTAAACGCGAGTTGCGCATTATTTTAAGCAAATCTAATTTATATTAATTTGCAATAAAAAGTGGCAGTTTTATTATATTCGTGCAAAATGTTAATTTAAATTATGGTATGAAATAAACCGGCGTGCATGCTGGGCGAACGATTTATTTCTCCTTTAATAAATTATAATTCAATATTCTAACATTTTAATTGTGAAAAATCTAATGATTATAAGCCTCGTATAGTGAAATAAACGCGATTTTAGAAAAAAAAAGCTATTTTAATTAGGAGAGCGTGATTAATCACTTTCATTGCAAATTGCGTCAATTCTAACACGTTTGTAATTTATCACTTTCAGTGCTCATTAGCTACAGTTTTCTATCAATTAATTTAAATAAGTCGTTTAAACATTTATATTATAATAATATGAACGAACTTAATTAATCGATAATTTAGTTGAGAATGAAATGAAATATGCAAACGACTGGAAAGCTTTCAAGTAATCGGATCGTTCACGAGTTTCAGTTTATATCAGCTGTAGGTGAATTGAACCTACTTTAACTGATAATAATTGTACGCGTGGCTGTTGATTGTAAATATCTTTGGTGTAAAACTATGTAGCTAGGTTCATTATTCACATTTATAAAAAGTTTGAAAAATAGCCGAGACGATAAGCGATAATTTAGAAATATTGCTATGTAGTTGAACTCGGTGGTTCAACGCAACTTTAGAAGTTCACAATTAACAGGGGGGAAAATATTAACAGGAAATTAAGGAACTGTTTATTAAGGCAATTACGTCCGACAGCCTGTTAACCCTTTTACTTCGTTCCTCGCTTGCTAACATCGCAAAGTATAAAATACGTTCAAATATTCGCACTTTCTCATTCTGAAACAACTTTCGACCGAGGATTATTAACTGTGGTTTGAACAATTTAAAAATACTACATAACTTTCAAAAGATGTGAGAAAACTTCAAAAATACTAAATTTAAACAACTGGCTATAAAGTTTAATTAAACAAATTATTTTTTAATAACACAATTTATTCATACTACAGCAACTGTGAGTTGGAGATATCCCAATTAAAATCTTAAATAAATTAGAACTCAAACAAAAGCATGTCATCTACGGAAAAGTTAGATTCTCAACATGCAGCTGAAGCTACTAGAATTGCTTTTTGATGAGCTGAATTATGACAACTTTTCATTCTGCTGAGTCGAAACATAATTGAAGAGCAGTTCTTAAAAATTGTGTTATTTAGTTTTGAAAGAATTTATTAATAACACAAATCAATTACTCAATTTTTATTTAAATTAAGTGTGAAAAATCTTATATTAACTTAAAATGCATGTAGGTATTGCAATACCGGTATACCAGTCTACCAGTAATTCGGCAAAATTGACATCAGTAAATACCGGTAAATTTTAAAATTTACCGTTAATACCGGAAATAATTTTTTCAAGAATTACGAATGTACATATACAGGCATATTATTGTATAATATTACATTAACAATCGTTGCAAATGGCGTGATGATTAGGTTGTTTGAAATTTGTTTATTTTCAGTAATAAATGCGGCAATTTCAAATTGATAAATTCACTGGCAACACAGACCAAACAAATTGAAATAAATGCGATCAAACTGTTATTTCAATAATAATCCAAACTTTCAAATGCTCCAATCTTTAAAAAATAATATGTAATAAAAAAATAAATACTGTATTTCTATGACATTATTCACCTGAGATATATTTTTAATTATTTACGATTCAATCCAAGTTAACCACGTACAGTTATCTAATCCACGAATTTGTTTTTCGTTTGCAACGTTCGTTTTTAACTTTTCGTTTATGGATAAATCATTTACCGTTTACCGGTTTATGAACTTTGACGGTAAATTGCAATCCCTAATATATGTATGTATGTACACCCATCTTCTGACACGTGGTAGATAACGTATCGTGATAAATCTCAAAAAGCAAATTACCCATACAAAAACATGGTTGCAAGGTGAAACAAAACGCATAAATAATATAAATATAAATAAATGTTCAATATGCGTATGTATGTGTTTTTCCTTTTTGTTTTAAGCTGCAAGGACGAAGGACAGACGAGGGAGCTCGTCGTAATTACCTTAAAATCGACACATTTGGGACGTTCATATGAAGCAAATAACATATAATACATATATATGTACATACATACATACATACATACATATGTACATGGATATTAAAAGATTTTGTTTGTATGAATTTAAAAAAATATATATTTGACCACGTTAATCGTTAAAACCACCTAAAAAAAGTAACGCGTAAACGGGAGATGGGTTTTTATGTTTTTAAAGTTTATAATAATTACATTTTTAGCTACATACATATACATATACATATGTATGTTTTTACTAAAGTTTTTTTAAATTAAAAAAAATAGTCCATTGATATTATGAATGCATTGTCATATATTATGCCCTGGATCCCAAAATCTTTATTACAAATTCAAATTTCGAATACAAATTTTTAATTTCGAAATTTTTTAGTGAAATAAAAATACATAAATATTGTTCCCAACTTTGAATGAAAAATTCCAAAGAAAATAATTAAGATATTTAATTTGACAACGAACTATGTATATATATATATATATAATAATAATAATAATAATAATAATAATAGTTTTTTATTCCAGACGATGAGGAGAATAGTGCAATCCCCAACGCCCATATAAATAATATATAGATAATAAAAAAAAAAAAAAAAAAAGTATTGAAAAATAGTTAACAAAAAATAAATAAATAAATACATAAGTAAATATATAAATATTACTGATAATAAATAATAATAATAATAAATAATAATAATAATTATTATAATAAATAAATAATAATAAATAAGTCTAATAATAATAAATAATAATAATTTTATGTCTATTCAAGGCGGTCGGTGTAGCAGTTCCATCCATCGAACATACAATGAAGAATGCAAATGAGAAGATGCAGCAGCAAGAAGACAATTAGGCGATAAAAATATACGAAGACGTAGAGAGGCCGCTCTCATCCTGAGAATGGCTTCAAAATGAGGCACATGCCCTTCTACAAACATTTGCGACGCGCTACAGCTCCTAGGTAACCCGAAAAGAGCACGGTAACAGTTGTTGTATTGTACCTTTATCTTCCTCATCGTCTCCCGCTTGTATCTGGTCCATAATTCACCAGTATAGAGGCTAGTACAAAAGGACATAAATAATTGTCTCTTAACCTCTACACTGGAGTGGAAAAATCGTCTAGCCAGCATATTTGCCCTTACACAAATGGCTCTTCTTTGTCTTTCGATGTCACGGTCATCAGATAGATCCTCCGTCAGCAAGTGTCCCAGATACTTGACTTCCCTAACAGTTTCAAGATTACGCCCATCTAAAATAATGTTGGGGACGAAATGAGGACCTCGACCGTATCGGAAAATCAATACCATGGATTTACTCGTATTATACCGCATATTATGTTCTGCAGCATAACTCGAGCAAACTTCCAGGAGGCGATTCAGAGCTGACGGAGAAGGCGCCAAGATCACCATGTCATCCGCATAGCTGATGTGGTTACTGCATATTCCTCCTATGTGGCAACCAACTCCAGTCTGTCGAAGGCGATGTGAAAGTTCATCCATGTAAAGGTTGAATAAGCCAGGAGACATTGACCCACCCTGTCTAACCCCGCACTTCAAAGAAGCGGGATCAGAGTATGAATTCCCCCAGCGTACATGGCTGAACTGATTCCGGTGCCAGGATGCTAAAAACCTCACGATTTGACTTGGAGCTCCCCTTTTTAAAAGTTTGGACCAAAGTAGATCATGATCCACTCGATCGAAGGCCTTGGATAAGTCTAGAAAACAGGCGTATACGGAAGTTTTTCGCGATGTATAAAAATCCACTACCTGTTTTAAAGTGTAGATGGCCATGTCCGTCGACGAGTGCTTCTTGAATCCAAACTGCTCATCATCTGACAAAAGGTAGCCACTTAATCTGCAACTCAATATCTTCTCTAGAATTTTAGATAAAATGGTGGCTAGAGCAATAGGACGATAGCTGTCAATGACTGAAGCATCAAGCTTTGATGACTTGAGGACAGGAACAATAGTCGTCCTTGAAAACTCTTCAGGTACATGTTCATGCAAAATCATCACATTGAAAAGCCTTGCTAATATGATGAAGAAATTCTTACCACTATGCAGAACATGATCCGTACTAATGCTGTCCCAACCAGTTGCTTTCCCTCCAGACATTGACCTTAACGCAGTTTCAACTTCTTCGCCAGTTATGACGAAAAACGAATCTTCTGAGATAGACATAACCATATCAGCCCTGCCCATCAAATCCGACTCTTTGAAATGCTTGCTAAACATATTGGCAATACTCCGATGGTTGTAGATTCCATTAATATGTACCGGGATAGTACTGTTTACTGCTAAAATAGCATTTGTAGCATTCCAAAATTGCTTGAATTCTTTATTTCTATGATATAGGGCTATCTTGTCCATAATACTTTGATTAGCGTTGCGTTGACATACCTTCAGTGCAATTTTAAAAACATGCCTAGCATGACGACGTCGGTCGGCAATTTCTCCTGTAGAAGGGCGGCCCGCTGCGACCCATTCTATAAATGAGTTCCTCGAATCTAGGTAGCGTGCCGCTACCTGATCGTTCCAACCAGGAACCACCTTAAACCTCTTATCATTATACTGATGCGTTGGTGAAGAAAATGATGTCGAAGCGGCATTTCTCAACACATCTACAATCGAATGATAGAGGTAATTATATATATATATATATATATATATATATATATATATATATATATATATATATATATATATATATATTTATTAAGATAGATAGCAAAGTATTAAGAGAGCATATTTTCTAGGATATCCCAGAGCAGCCCGCATAAGCTGAAATCTCGATAGCTTAAAAGCTTAATATAAACTTAAAATAGTCAAAAGTTATTTAAGATCTTAAGTGTTTCAGGAGACACAGAGTTAATTGTGTATTCTTTGAAGCGAAAGCAAGGCAACACAATTCTGAGATTTAATAAAACTAATACTTAATATTCGTATATATATATATATATATATATATATATATATATATATATATATATATATATATATATATATATATATATATATATATATATATATATATATATATATATATATATATATATATATATATAAATATATATATATATATATATATATATATATATATATATATATATATATATATATATATATATATATATATGTATATATAGATATATATATATATATATATATATATATATATATATATATATATATATATATATATATATATATGTGTGTGTGTATATATATGTAGGTATTTAAATATACGAATATACAAACGTATGTATTTTTCTGAAACAAAATAGGAAAGATTATTTATCCGCCACTTTATATAATTTTACCGATTTCAACATTTAATCATAATTAACGATCATGAGCTAGACCTCACCGAATTATGATAGCAATGTCTCGCTTTCTATTTAATTATGATATCGATTTTCAATTAGAAGTGAAAAACCGTACTCGAAGGGAATTTTCCCTTTTATCCGGTGTCGATGGCGCGCCTCGTCAAGCGCAAATCGAGGAAAATTTAATTTCGTTTCAGATTTATTTTATACAAAATTGTATAAAACGTTACAAATTTTATAAGTAGAATATAACGCGGAAAGGGAACGGTTCGAGTTTTTGTCAGATCAATCATCACGCTTGTCCTGCTTGACAGACGCGCCGGCGAAATTAATACGTAATGAAATCGGCCGATGTCAGTTCAACTGACAGTGTCTGATATTGACACAATTTGACGCGGACATGCTGAATTAATCTCGTACATTATTCAACGCTGACCACTGACACTACATATACGTGCAATTTGCACGCGTGTCCACGCCTCGACTGTGACACGTGTGCGAACGTGACATTATTGTGAAAATACTGTCACTTTTTCTTAATGAAAATTTAATCACCATATTTTATTATTTTATTATTTTTATTTTACATATATACCAGGAAGGCCTTACAGGTAAATCCCAATGCGCCTTCCTGGTCAATTACAAATACAAATGCAGCATTTTTTATTATAAGTCGTTGAATTGCGAGACACTGAAAAAACTCGCAAATTAACGAGACATCTATGAATTGTACATAAATTTTTATTGTACATCCATCAAATTTCAAATAGTGGTGACATAGTAGGTAGGAAGGATTTTTAGCCAATTTTTTTTTCCGGGAACCGTTTCAACAATGAAATCAGAGAAAATTGGCAAACTCTGATAGGAAACGATCAACCTGGAGTCACAAATCCAGGTTTGACCAACAGCATACTCTGAAAAATTCATTTTCATTCAGGGATAGAACCCGGCACCTTCTTGACGGTAAGCAGAAGCTTAACGTCCGAGCTATGCTGCTGGCTGAATATCTAAAATGAGATAGTATAAAAGGGCCCAAGAAAGGCCACAAAAGGTGAATTTAGAAATACCTGTGGGACGAATGGAAGCGTATTGGAGAGCCTTTCATACAACAGTGGGTATGGAATGACTGTAGATGATGATGATGCCATCAAATATTAAAAAATATTTAGTAAAATATCAAATATCAAATATTATTTAGTAAAATCTTTGAAAAAATTATCTATAAGTTCCTTTTCTCCAATTTCAAGAACTACATTATACCTGAACAATATGGTGTTTTTAATGGGAGATCGGTAGAGACTAACCTGCATAGTTTCACTAGTACGCTCACATCTTATATGGACAAACGAATTCAAATAGACGTCGTTTATACGGATTTCTCTAAAACTTTTGATAAAATCAATCGCAACCTATTACTCAATAAACTTTGGTTCCTCGGAATCCAAGGAAATTTATTTCATTGGATCTCTTCGTATATACTAAATCGTCACCAAATCATAATTCTCAATGGTTTTAAATCATCAATTAGACATATTCCTTCCGGTGTCCCACAAGGGTCGCATTTAGGTCCCTTATTCTTTTTACTCTATATTAATGATATCTCATGCATCTTCAAACATTCCTTTATACTTCTTTACGCTGATGATTTAAAAATTTACAAACCAATATACACCATAGACGATTGTCATAAGATACAAGAAGATCTAGATAGATTATCTATATATTGTTTAAATAATGATCTTTTTATTAATCTAGAAAAATGCTCTATTTTAAATTACACTAGAAATAAGTCAATTATTACCAATCACTATTAATTAAGTCATTCAATCCTTAACACGTCATCTTCTATTAAGGATCTTGGTGTAATACTCAATAATAAACTAGATTTCTCTGAACATATTTCTTTTATTACCAACAAAGCATTTAAATCTCTTGGATTCCTACTCCACTCAACAAAACCCTTTAATGATCCTTATGTACTTAAATTACTTTATTTTTCCTTTGTAAGGTCTCACCTTGAATTTGCCTCAATTATCTGGTCACCTTTTTCTTTATCCCATATTAATTGTATTGAGAAAGTTCAACTCAAATTTATTAAATCCTTACGCTACCTTTTTCCTACCTATACCCATTCTACTGTTTCCGACATTTTAAAAATCCTATCTTTTAACAATCTTTCTGTCAGGCGACGACATACTAGTGCTATATTCTTCTTTAAGCTAATAAATGGTTTCCTTGATTGTTATGATTTACTGAATAAGGTTAATTTCAGAATCCCAGTTCGGTACTCTAGACACGTTGCACTCTTTTCACTTGATCCTTTCAATACTAATTCCTAAAAATATTCTTATCTGCAGCGCGTTTATCGTATGTTTAACGGAGAGCTGAATGAGGTTGATCTATTTGGTATTTCCCTACATCAATTCAGGTCTAACATCAAGAGAATCTTGACCGATTGATTCATTTCTTCTCCTATTCTATTTTATAACCTTTTTACAATATTTCCAATATTTTTATACTTTAGTTTAGTTATGTAATGTGCTATTTAATCATGTTATAGCTTTCATTCTTTTCCTTTTCATTTGTTTATTTTGTATTTACCTTTTTCATTTGTTTTATATTTGTAAATTTCAATTTCTTCTTATATTCTATTTTATAACCTTTTTCCAATATTTTAATACTATAGTTTAATTATGCAATGTTCTACATATTTTGTCATGTTATAGCCTTATATTTTGTCATGTTATAGCCTTTTTATAATCTTTGTAAAAATCTGTTATTGGACTCGGATGTTACATATATTATATATTTACTGTTTGTTTTTTATTCATGTCTATGTACAAATAAAATAAATATAAAATAAAATAAAATATTATCTCTGTACATTGGATAAGTTTTCAGTTAGAATGATGGACTATATCTATTGATCGGCATATTTGGGGTCAATTAAAAATTATATAGTCTGTAATTAATTTAAATAACCAATAATTGATGTAAAATGGTTAGTCCTTAAGTTAAATAGTCTAATTAAAAAAAGACAATTATATAAACAGTTGGAGGCCGTGTTATTTAGAAAATTAGACAACATGAAAACAGAAATCAAATCACTGTATCATTTAAACTTCCTGTAAAAAAATGTATTAAATATTGTTAGAAAAGGGCTCCAAGCTGAAAAATAAGATGGAAATCTTCTGAAAATTATTTGACAGTATTAAAAAAAAGTGTACGAAGTATCAAATATTTTTGGTCAAGTGGTGTTTGGACCATACTGAGATACCAGAATCAGAAAATCCCGCATATGTATGTATGTAAATACATATGTGGAGTCTCACGACATAAAATATTGTTTTTAATTGAAGGTTTAATGTTTTTTACTGACCACTCTTTTGAATACTTATCGACAGCTTTTTTAATTAATATCTGATTGTTTTTGTATTTAGTAACTGATTACAAAGTTTATTGCCCATTTATGTACTATCAATTTTTGTTATGTACTTGCAACTTGTTACAGCAATAGACTGAATATGGCGTTGACAGACTATTGACCGAATGTACACTTGGCGAACGTACACTATCGTAACGGACGTTTAGCTAATTGGATATTAGGCCTACGGACATTTGGCCAAATAAAATTTTTAATTTTTTAAATTTACCAAAAATATAAAATTTTAATGAGGTCAAGGTTTCTGAATAATGTATTTATTTTCAGTGAGCTTTAAGTAATTTCGATACACAATCAGCCTGTAGGCCTAGTGTCCGTTCGGCCAAGCATCCGTCGGCCTTACGTCCGTCGGTCAAGTGTCCATTCGGTCAAAAGTTCGCCCACGGAATTTGAGTCCAAACATTTACCACATGTACCACATTTACCACATTACGTAAGATGAAAAGAGGTAATTTGATTTTTTTTTTTGTACGCAAGTCTTAGTTTACTCGACTTAAAATATTAACTAATAATTAAAAATAAATGAAAAGTTCGAGGCGCTCACAAACTTTTTCCTTAAGAAATGCGAGTACAATAAGAAAGTGGTATTTAATAATAAATATGATAAGACTTTTCGTTTTATTAAACTTTACTTCTCAAAGCTATTTTGTTTATTTTTGTATATAGGAGGTTTGCCGGAAGTTTGTTGGAAGGTCAAAAATTAAAAATGTCTATAAAAAAATGTATGTACATACATATTTTTATATTTTTAATTTTTATATACATACATACAAGTATAAAAAAATGTTAAAAAATGAAAAGTTTTCTTTAGAAATTTTTGAATTGAAAAACTAAAATGCCATGAATTTATAATAGTTTATCTTTATCTTCAGTAGTTCAGTATAGCATACTATTCAATAATAATATACTATTATTATTTAGATCCACTACATAATTAAGAAATAGATCAGAAGTTGTCTATGAGTAAAAATAAAACCTTCAAAATGATATGTAAAATATCGGTCTCCGTGACGAGCCAGAATGTTAAATTACAGAAAACACAAATATCGGAAGGCAAAGATCGAAAATCGAAAGATCTTAAGTCGAAAGATAAAAAAAAAGGGTGCATGGTAAACGGTACATACTCACTTAATTTGCGCGAGCAGGGTACAACAGAAACAAGAGGAACAGGCTTTTCCTCCCGTATTAATGTGCGCGCGCAGAATACGGGAGGAAAAGCCTGTTCCTCTTGTTCCTGTTATATCCTGCTCGCGCAAATTAAGTGAGTATGTACCGTTTACCATGCACCCTTTTTTTTGATCTTTCGACTTAAGATCTTTCGATTTTCGATCTTTGCCTTCCGATATTTGTGTTTTCTGTAATTTAACATTCTGGCTCGTCACGTAGACCCGTAAAATATATGTATATATACTATATTTCTATTGATTGTACGATGTTATTTTGGCACAGATTTGGAAAAAAACAATTTAAAAACAGTAAACTTCCCAGGCTAATTGAAAAATCAAATGAAAGCACTATAATGTTAGCCTCTTTACAAGTCACAGCAATTCACATTAACATGCTATGAGAATTCTATTCGAAATCCATACTATGAATAAGTGAATTTTGTAAACTTTTAAACGGGAAACTTTCCATTTTTATACGATGTCAATTTACGCTCGATTCCAAACTAACAAACATTTCGAATTTAAGCATTCAAACAAATTTCACACAATATCAACAATATTGCATAACCACAAAATTTTAATAACAAACATCCAGTGGTCATTATGCGCAGAAAACACCCGTGTAAGCTTTTTCTGTATACATATGTACTTGTGGATATTTGTTAATTTCGAATATGTATATTTGAGGGATCCGTTCGGGCAAAACACCCTCAATTGAGCACAACATCCCCAAGGGCTTAAAATTAAACAGGTCGCCTTCGGGATGCTTCGAAATGTAATAATTTCGGGCGCGAAATCTTCATCATAGTCTCTCTCGATCAATATGTTCCGTCGAAAGGGGGCTAGCCTTTTGTCGGCGAGCGGTCTCGCTAGTTCTTCCTGGGAATTTCCCGGTAATTACTCAATAGTCCCGGCATTAGAGGGTCATCTATTGAAATTGTAAACAGAGCCAGGGGAGAAGCACGACATAAATTCATTTTAATTAAAACGGACGGAATAATAAATCCCTTTCTCCGTGACCCGTCCCCTTTCCCATCCACTACCATTTGTGTCCGCAGTTGCCGAATCGAGCCACTGGCATTTTCAGGTATCGGAAGAGTAGGTTGAGGGCGTAGGGTGCAGGGTGGATTCCGTTGAACAGGTCTGGACCCCAATCATAAACCATCCCAACTTTCAATGTCTCTTGTGTGACGCTGTTGAGGGCTCCGGATAGGGTGGGCAGAGTAAGTATAGCTTTTGACCCACCGCGATATTAAACCGCAAAATTATATGACTTTTTCATCAGGAGGGTATACGGAATTTAGGGGGATACTAGATTATTGATATTTAATATTACTTTTGGTCATCGTCTTGCGCTAAATTATTTTCATCATATTTTTTTATGAACCAATAGATTTAGAGTTTTTTTCAGCTTACTTCTAATATATGTACATACATATTGATACATATTTTTAGCATTGCTTTTATTCTTCTATCATATACATTTGTATGAACATCTAATATATAATTTGGAAAGAGACTTTGTATGTATGTAACCTTCGTTCGTTGGGTCGTAAAATCCGTGACGTCATCAAACAAATAATTCGATTTTTTTCGATTCAAAGGATTCGAAGTCCCCGGGAGCAAAGGCACCGAGGGTGAAGCTCTAGGGGGCGCGGCCCTAGAGGTGCAGGCGCCGAAGGCGAATCCCTAGGAGGCGCAGGCGCCGGATTCTGGTATACATATAATTTTTTATAAGAGACTTACTATATGTTTGCTTAATCGTGACAGTCAATTTAATAAAAAAAAATGAGTATTCAAATAAATTTATATAAAATAAAACTATTCAAATAAATTTAACAAAATGTTTACTATTACATTTATCATGTTTAAGCGGTTTATATTACAAATATGGAAGAAGCCGGGTAAAACCACTCGTACATAGATAAAGACATGGGTAAAGATAAAGACAAATTTTTTATTTACTGTTTTGTCATATTTTGTGGTAATTTACACTTCGACAGCTTCAAAAACATTGAAGCTCACGAGTATTCTTCGTAATCCGTCTGTCGAACATGCAGTATTTCTATCCTTTGTGTATGGCGCCAGATTTGAGCTCGACCATGAACGTAGAAGATGCATTTAAGAGAATTCTTTCTATACATTGCCCTGGGCGCCATTTACCCTCTAGGAATTAACGATCTATTATGTACATATATTTCATTAGATTCTTGTTCAAGTTTCCAGTTTGTAAAGATTTTTTTACATTTCGTTTTTCCAACAATGAATATAGAAAAAAAGTACCCATATAAAACGTAGTCTGTTTCTTTAAATAACACAATATAATAAATTCAGTTTAAAAAAAAAAAAAGAATTATTTTCGCCCCAGAAATTATCGTACAAATTTTCATTGCTATTAAAGTATCTCATCTCAATACTACACCCACAATAGAAATAACAAGTAAACAACCGTTGCTGAAACCAAATAAATTTATAAAGAGGTTTATTATACATATATTAAAAATTCAAAGCATATTTTATCTTTATCCTATCAATGCACATAAGATAAGTATTTTTCCGGTTGAAAATCGCAAAAAGCGATCTACGCCATAAAGTTACACTTATTTCAAGCGAAATTATGTTTGATCACAGTTGAAAAGTTAATCAAAAATATATATTTGAACAGTTAATGGAAGTGTTGGTGGTATCATGACAACATTTTAGCACTCTCCCTAGTGATTGTTAACGCTAATGGTTACCAGCTCCTCGCTCTCGTGACAATGAACATTTTTGTTCGTCACAATTACAATGTTTACTCCCGAATCATCCCGCTCTGCTCTCTGGCAGCCTCCACCAGCTCTCTGGGAAGCAGTCTGCGGCTCTTCTCAATAGACATTGTTTCTGGTCCGTGGATGGTGGGGTGTAAGGGGCGGGTAACCTTTTGTTGTCTGCCGAATTTATGCTCACGACCACCACCCCCTTATTAAAACAATATTTCACTCGAAGCAAATTGTTTAAGTTTGAAAATGCCAGGTGGGGGGCATTACTTGGCCTGAACTAAACACACACACACACACACTCAAGTGAACTTTTAACCGAAAGGAATTTTATGAACATTTCCACGACCATTACATACAACGTTGCTAATTAAATTTCCATTTAGCGAGGTGTAATCGATACTCTCTTATTTATGATACTAGAGCATGACCTATTTCCTCGTGACTATTTTATGTTTATCGCTTTTCGCTTTTATTAAATATTTCCTTTCGGATCATTTGGTATGCATAGATTTTTTACTGATGGCGCCGCCGTATAAAAATGAAAAGTTGTCTGGAAAATCCTTTTCCTTGATTTCCGCACCACATTAGAGTATCTCGTAAATTAAAAATGTTATTTTTAAACACCACTTACCAAACAATATACAATTTTTTTTAAATCGTCAATGACGAAGGAGTCTTAAGCTAAAAATAAAAAAAATAAATCTATAGAGAAAAGACAAATAAACGCAAAGTAATCGGCAATTACTAATATACATATGTAAGTTCATTTATATCAGTATATCTCAAACCAGCAACTGCACGTAATCGAACGAAAAATATTCTTCAGTACATTATAAATGAACACATTCATATATCCGAAACAGTAGTAACCGACACCATCTGTTCACATTATACAGCAGTACAAGTCACTGAAACGTATCAAGCAGAACCAATTTTCTTTATCTAAATAATGTGACGCCATAGTGGCGAGTGCACCCTTCCTAATAAAAGCAGTGGCATGCGTATATGAATATTTTCGGAAACGTCATATTGTGACAAAACTGACTCAACAATACGACGAAAGCAATATTTCATCCTAGCGTCATACTATGGAATGTACATACATATACATATATGTGAGCCGATTTTGCCTTGCACTCGTCCAAAACTATTATAAACATGCCGAAAACGGACGGTGCTGTATAGTATGAATAGAAGTGGTCCTTTCCGTGCAGAGCTGTGCCGAGTTGTTGACGTTCTCTGCTGGATAATGCAAACGGACCTTATATCACATATGTATATAATAACACGTATATTTAAAATGACATTAAATTTTGTTCAATTTTAAATTTTTATTTTTATTTTAATCTTTTTAAACATTCTCGGTAGTATGTGAATGTTTGTTAAATAAATGAAGATGATGTATTTTATATATATGTATGTATTTTCATAAAAAATGTGTATTGTCTGTATTATCTGGCCACAGTGACATATTGGGGTAGCCTGTGAGGACACTGGTATATATTTTATTAGAATAAAAATAAAAATAAATTATACTTTTTAACAAAAAATGTAAATCATTTTATTTTTCAGATGCAAACATTGAGATTCTGGCGAATGTGGAATTATTGTTTGTTTTCGGTTTTTAAATATTTCAATCGCATATCCAAAGATTGTTTTCATGTTTCTTCATTATTTCTTCTTTCATGTGATATATTTTCCTTCAATAGATACAATAGCTCCTATAGAAGGATCGGTGGCGTAAATACTATGGGCCGGGCCGTACCGTGCAACTTTGTCGGCCGACTAGTTGCGCGACACGAAAACATGTATAGAAATTTGTGCGACAAACAAGTTGACGGGTGCGGCATGTCCCATCTACCTGCATGCATTGGTCTGGTCACCCTCAACCAAGTTGTTCGCGAGTTGAGCAGTGTGGCCCGGCCCTATGACGTGGGGGTATGCGGTGCATGCGAGCCCTAAAGGTATGTAGGGCCTTGGGAGAATTTCAAAAATGTTATGATCTTAGAGATGTCAATTTGAAAAAATTACAAATAAATAAAAAAACATTTAATGCTAACATTTAACAGTCAAAAGTATGATTTAAAAAATCTGACTTGTCGAATTTGTAATTTTAACATGGAGAAGTTCATAAAATGTATTTAAAAGACGTGATTGCAAAATTTTCAAAAGAACATATAGGCTAAGAAGAACATTTACAATTTTCAAGATTATTTATTTAATTGAAAATTTCTTTCAAATTTTTATAGTTATGCCACTAAGAAGGATCCAAACTAAAACACCATTCATTTTTCACGTTGTGGCTAAGGTAATGTATTTTAATACGAACATAGAATTATACTACATGGTAGTACAACGCTCATTTGTGCGTCACGACAGCACTGAAACACTGGTCTCCCTACGAAAATTCCATAAATCTCCTTTATCATTCGCCATACGCGTTCATCCTTCCTAATTTATTAACAGATGATGTTCCCGCCAAAGTCCTTTTATTACAACGCCACATTTCACCGGAGCAGAATTACGTCAAACGTTGTGAAACCTCGCCATTTACGAAGAGAGTGCGCCCCATCATCGCCGTGATAACATTAGCGCGAAAATAGCCTCAAATTATGGCAATTTATCAACCCAGTGCCGAATAGATCCAAGTCTCGATTAATTAACCTCAAATGTAAATAATACGAGAGAATCTTCAGTTCGATGTAGGGGAAAATGTAAAATTATTATCATACAAAAACACATACACACACACGCTATACGATCGTTAATAATACTCGCAGCTTAATATTTGAATTTCTATTTAATCATGTTTTAAACGACGATTTTTGACTGACTAAATTTAGCGAAACTTTTCCGATGGATGCGTGTCGTAATTACCTTAATAACTTCCCGGGAAAATTTCATCGTAATATCCCTCTTTTCCACTAATTCGACTAATGGGAAAAATTACGGATGTATTATTCGTAATCGGCACGGATAGTTTGATTTACATATTTATTTTCATATATGTAAAATAAATTATGACCATGTCTAACGACGCCACATATACATACATATGTAAATAGGTGGAGATTATCAAAGCGAATTTTTTTTATTATACAACCCGCATTACACATTATGCATACATAACGATACAAATGAATCATTACAATTGGATTTATGTGTTGTTTTGTTTGCATTTTCATTGTCTGATAAACGAAAAAAGCTTTAAATTATAAAACAACCTAGTAGGTGTACACACACTAAAATGATTTATATAATATGGTACATGCATGCAAATTACCCATATATTTTTTTTCAATAGAGGATTGTTCATTTGTATTGTTAAAAATACATTATAGCTCGTATAAGATATACATATATTCCTCATTTATAATGCAACTTGTAGATTAAGCAATCGGTCTTCATCGACCACTGGTTGACCAGCACTGATCGCCTGACCACGTGTTCGCGCTAAAATGGTATCGGCGTATGAGCAAAGTGTATACAATATCCAATATGATCTCACTAACCATCGACCAATCTCTATGTGCTGAGAGTACATACTGTGTTTAAATATTCCCTTGCTTCAGTTGGAGCTGGCAGATCGAAAATAACCAATAAACTACCTCTACCACACTCACTGCGACTTTCACTTACACATGGAAACCCTTCTACACGTCTACGCTACAATAAGTTTAATAAAAAGTGATCAATTTTAAATATATGTACAAACATATAATTTAATATAAATGTTTGAATTTGTTTGTGCTAAAATTGAATATGCAAAGCTAATTAAATACATGTAACAGTTTTTTTATGAATAATAGCATAAGGTAATTTATAATACAATAATAATTAACAGTATTTTAAAATCAAATATAATATACAACCTACTCACAGTATACATTAGGTTAGAGGTTGTAGAACATTCGGGCAGGAGATTGCACAATTCCACAATCATGTGGAAAATAGTACTTCCCCCAATAACTACATATGTATATGACAAGCTAAAATTAAGTATACTTTATACATATGCACATACATACATACATATAGCCAATATTATATGGTGGCGTTAATAATAACGACCTCGATTGAAAAGAATTTATTCCGAGCATTTCTGCAATACTGCTGGTTAAAATTGGATATTTGTGACTCTTAGTCGTTTCCTATCACAGTTTGCCAATTTATATAATTTCATTATTGAAACGGTTCATCACAGATTTGGCTACCAACCTAGTATGTCACCACTACTTGAATATAATTTTACATTTATAATCTACAAATTTATATATGTATGTTTAAAGTTTATTTTTTTATTTTTTATTTTATTTTATTTAAATAGGCACACATACAGAATAAAATATAAAAAGAAAGTTGTATAATGAGACAAAAAATAATAATAAACATAAATAAAAATATAATATTCCATTTACAGTGAGCACCACATGGTGATATAAAAAAGTAAAATTACAAAAACATCAAGATTTTAAAAAAAAGAAAAGAAACAGATAAAGAAAAAGATACAGATAAAGTAAAAAAGAAAAAGAAAGACTATAAGGGTGAAGAAGCAAATCAACCACATATTATTTTCTTCACCTTTGTCCTAAAAATACTAAAAGAGTCTCTAAACAGGTCAGGACAATCATCTAAGCTATCGTAAATACGGCATATACGAACGATTGCACTATTGAAAGAGGTGTTGCTTTGACAAATAGGTGGATAAAAAAGATTTGTGCATCTGGTGAATCGGGCATTAACGTTAAAATTAATCTCGCTTAAAACAGACGTGTCAAGAATACCATTAGCAATCTTATATAAAATTAACAAATCAGAAACCCTTCTACGCTGAGACAAACTTGCAATATGGAAAAAAGAAAGTCTGTCATTATAAGATGGTAACAGTTTTTTAAGACCAGTCTTATAGGATAAATGGCGCAGAAAACGCTTCTGTATTTAAAACCATATTTGTCGCTTTGAGGTAACCTGTAATGGCATTTTAAAATAATTAAATAATTATTGTGGTATTGTTATCGTAAAAACTTATTTTGTTAATATGTATGCCAAAAAATATAAAAAAATTACGAAATTGCAAATTGTTTTTGAATTTGTATGAAGGTATATTAATATATAAATATTATACCTGTTAGGGATATGTACCTACATACATAGAATACAAACAAACGTAAGCTTCCTTTTTCGCTTATGAAAAATCGTACATATGAAAAGCGTATCGAACCGTTCGAACTGTGCGAAAAATTATTTATTTTCGTTTTCGCGAACCTTACGTTGCAAAAGTATTATATTTCACGCACAAACGATGCTGAAAAAAAATTGTATGTATTGAAATATTAATGACTCACTTTGTATTCCGTTGGCCGTATGCTTTCGTTTGTTTACACCTAGAGTTTTCATGTAAATATATACATATGTGTATCCACATATTGTATAAGTACACATATATAGATGTACATATGTATATAAAAAAATGTTCCATTCATGAATAAAACACTTCGGGTTGAAACTTAAGGGACTTCTGATAGAATTATATATCAACGTTACGCATATAGGTGGAAAGCACCTGAACCCTTTTCTTATTACACGTATTGAAATATATTTGGAATGAATTGAAAGAATGCAAGTCGAAATACCAACAACTTTTTACGTATCTGATATGTAATAAAATTATTTAATGAGGTATATACATATGTATGTTTATATGTACGCGGTGTCAAATGTTTCCGGTATAAAATTGTATGTGGATAAAAAGCACTAAATGTTAATTCAAACTCAACAAATTTGAACACGATTTTTCGAGATATAATTATAAAAATGAAAATTAATTTTTCAGCGTGTTATATTATAACCCTTAATACTCACAAGCTATTATATATGCATTTCAATTATAATTGATAGCACATAATTTCTAGTGGCCATTACTTTTTATCATTAATTATTTACACTGTAACAACTCCTGTGAAATGCGCCAAATTTAAATTTGAGCAAATTCTATCTGTGACGGTGAGAAAAGTTGAAAAAATTGTTAAAATTTTTAATATTAATTTATATCGTGTAAAAATTATCTACTACATAATGTATGTATGTATGAACACACAGTCAGTTCCAGGCCCAGATCACGTAGGGCTATTTTGGTAATCCGGACAAATGCATCTCCAGACTCCGGAGAAATGTATGCAGTTAGATAGAGCGTTTCACACCGGGTGATTTCTTAGTCACTCACATTTTCATAAATTTGGTCTGGTCGGTGTGGCCTGGAGCTGGTTCTGGGACGTGTGTAATGAAATTAAATATTTATAATATAATACTGATTCTTCACAAAGTATAAAATTCCGACTGTTAAAATATTGATCAAAATGTTTAAAAAAAACATTAATTTTTGTATAAGTCATATGAGATGATCGAAACATATGTATGTATGTAGTCATATTATACATAATAATATGTAAATGAAACTAAATTAAAAATCCTTATTCAGCTGTCACTTTGACACTTGGTTATAATATAACACGCTGTCCAGTTCACGCATTCGGCAAAGAATCCGTGAACTGGGCAACGTGCTTGCATTTTTCACGCATTCAGCAATTCTCTTGCGGAATGCTTGTAATAGACAATTTCATGGATTCGGTGTAACATATGTACATAATTTATATGATGCTTTGTTACCTAGAAACTAATAAGTCGCAGTTTTGGTCGTCCGTTATTGTTACTAAATTTTACAATATTTGAATAGTGTGAAAGTGTTTGTTTTGCAAAATTTAATATACAAACAGTGTCCTGTAGACCTTCCTGGTATACATAAAAAATGCATTTTCCACATAAAAACATGAACACTTGAAATAATAATAATAATTAAAGTAATAACATAATCCGATTACAATGTTTTACATCAAATGAAAGTCATAATAAAATATGTGTTGTAGTTGAATTAGCATTCTTCGTATATGTATACTATAAATTATTGCAAAATTTAATTTGAAATTGTGTTTTGACGGAATCTTTTTGAAAGACAGATTCTAAGACGGTTCACAACTTTTCAGAAGTCTCGACTTCCGCTTGCTTCGCAAATCCTTTCACCTTAATAAATTTAATGAAATAAGATTTCAAGTGAAGGTAAAGGGAAAGGAAAATCAAGGAATTAAAAACGCTCGAACGCCCTTTTCCGTTTGAGTTATTAAAATATTTCTGACTGAACAAAGTGCAATGCTTACCTGCGACCCGATTAAAGTTTCATGGAATCCGAATGTTGAAATGGTCCCGTCACGTCGGAACAATAAGGGGTCGTCCCTTTGAACAACCGTCTCAACTGGAAGAGGGGAATTGGGGGCGTGGACCTTTATTAGTTTTCTGTTGTTACGGGTCACAAGCATTTCTATATGCTGACGTCTAGTCAAAATTTATAATGCTTGACTTTTAGGTTGCATCATATTTTGGTTTGGAGAACAAACTAACAATTCAATCTATGTAGAACAATTTTAGAAAGTAGCTAATTTGAAAATCCATTGATATTTTTTTATTAATAATGAATTCCAAATTAATGATCAGTGGAACATATCGGCTAAGAATTGAAAAACAATTATTTAATTAGAGTGAATTATAAAAAAAAAATTATATTCAGGCTCTCTGTTTCATTGTAATCTTTAAAAAGTTTCCGTTAAGGTTTCTGCCGGGTCAACCCGGGACTGAAGTTCTTGGGAACTCGTGGAACTTTTGATGTCATGTGTCCCGGGAATTCTTATTTTCAATCCTGGGAAAAATATTTCAATCAAAACGTTCTTTAAATTTTTTAATAAAGGCGAATATATACATATATCCTACGATGAAACTATTATGAAGCGAGTGTTTCCGATTGCACTTACTCGGCGGTGTACGTAACAATATTGTAAAAACATGTTTTTCTGTGCTATAATGGCACATCTATCGAGAAGACAGTCTAGTGATTGCGATAAATCTTTTGCAGTAAAAAAATATTTTTTTACAGCAAAAGATGCGAATGAATATCGCATTTATAATTCAATCAATTAACGGTTTGTAATTAATATATCTGTTTGTAATTAACGGGTTGTAATTAATATATCTAGGTACCAAAGGTTACTGGCACACATAAAGCCAGTGAAATGAGGCCCATCAATATGTTACCAATTGTTGAGAAGATGCTGGAGGAAATCGTTATGATTCAATTGAAAGAGTTCATTAGTATAAATGATTGTTTGGTTGTGGAACAGTCTGGATTTAGATTGAAACATTCAACAGAAACCGCTATCCAATTGGTGGTTTCTGATTGGATGGAGGCGATGGATGAATCTAGCATGGTTGTTGGAGCAGTTTTTCTAGATTTTAAGCGAGCGTTCGAGACAGTAGATAGGAATATTTTATTACAAAAATTATATAAGTTAGGAATAAATGGTATAGTATTAAAGTGGCTTCAATCATACTTAAATAATAGAAGGCAAATAGTAAAAATTGATAAGGTGTTATCCTCTGAATTTGTAACACCTCATGGAGTGCCGCAAGGGTCCAAATTGGGACCCTTATTATTTATATTATATATAAATGATATTGTTAAGGTAATTAAGATGTGTAAAATACATTTGTTTGCAGATGATACATTGATATATATAATTGGAAAGAATGTTGATGTAATGTCTGAGATTTTAAATATAGAATTAAATTATGTGAATGACTGGTTGTGTGAAAATAAATTAAAGTTGAATGTGAATAAAACAAAAATGATGTGGTTGAATGGTAAAAATAAAAATATATTGAATGAAATTAGAATTGATGATAAGTTAATTGAAAAAGTTGAAAATATAAAATACTTGGGTGTATACATAGATTCAGGACTAAATTTTAAAATGCACGCTGACTATATAATAAAAAAAATGGCTAGAAAAGTTGGTGTATTATGTAGATTAAGAAATATTTTAAGTAAAAAAAGTAAAATTTTAGTGTTTAATTCAACTGTCTTGCCACATGTGGTTTATTGTGCCACTGTGCTTAATTTGTTTAGTGGCCAAGATTTAGAAAAAATGCAAAAAATACAGAATAAAGCTATGAGAGCTATTTTGAATGTGAGTAGATTTAAGAGTATTGGAAGTATATTAGATGAATTAGGATGGATGAGTATTAGAATTAGTCTAAATATTAGTACATTGTCTTTTGTTTATAAGTTAGATCATAAGTTATTACCTAAGTATTTTGATGATTATATAATAAGGAATAGAGAAAAACAATAAGGACAAACTAGTTGTAAGTAGAGTAAGAAAGAATAAGACGGCTGGGGGTGTTTTTCACAGGAGTGTGCTCATGTATAATGCCCTCCCTGAGTGCGTCAGGTCTGCTAAAAACATGGATGCAATCCTGCGAGGTGCGAAGAGACACCTCTGTGAGGGACAGTACATATAAGTTAATTATAAATTTTAGAGTTAAGTATAATAATTAAGATGTATTTTTAAATTAGCCTGATAGCTAAAATATATATAAATAAAATAAAAAATAAAATAAAATAAAAATGTATACCTACATTTTGTAAAACGTTTGAATACGTAAATATGTACGTACATATGTAAACATTTGGTCATAGTGTCGATTTAGATTTATGGCACTATTAGCAACAAAAAAAACAAATAATGAAAAATTTAAATGTTTTTCAGTAAATAATGATTATACGATTCAATTTTTATATTTTCTTCAGCATAAAATAGATAATGTTTTCGATGAGAAAAAATGGCTTCTTAATAACTTATAACGATTTTGTACTGCTTGCATTAAAAACAGATGGTAAAATATTTCCACTTTCAGTTGATTTTTTATATACATACATATATTCCAGCCGAAATGGACCATAGCAACCATATCGCCTGAGGATAGATAGGTGCGTTGTACCCAAAGCGATCTGGAAAAACTCGAATGAAAAACTTTCACTAGGCGATATGACAGCTTTATCAATCATTAACGGGGAATGAGACCGATCCGACGACCTTCCAACTTTTCACTGGGAAAATTTTCTTGACAGCCAGCCGACTGGCGAAATTTCTACCAAAAGTTCGACTGCCTATTAATAACGACTGGGTGGGGGAGTTTCGTGAACTACCTGGTCGATTCCACTTTGAAGCTCAACGTGTTAAAATTCGAATAGACTTTAGTATACACAAATTTACGTATTATAATGTAAGATTCCACGAATCAATCTAATCAAATGACAAAGAACTTACATGAAAAAGTTTTGAAAAAAATATACACAAATTTCGAATCATTCAATTTGTGTATGTATGAATTTTGAACCAATTATGTATTATGTATGTACAAACTTCGTTCTGTTTGTATTTTTTAAAAATATATGACATTCACATATGTATATTTTAAAATACATTTCCAAATGTGTATTTGAATAAATTTTTAACAATTTTAATCTACCACGAGTTTGCTTTGCACTTTTTTATCCAATATGTTATACCTGCATATGAAAGCATTAGTAGCACATGTCGACACTCATTTTGATAGCAGTTGGTGAAATCTTTTTAGGAAAAGTTTTGAATTATAATACTTGATAAGGCATTCTTGTATCAAAATGAAACAGGGATGTTCAACGCGTGTATTTATTTTTTATTTTCAAACATGCCATATTCAAATACGCTGCTTTCAATGATATTTTTAACGTCGATCGTTAAGTTAAAATTCATTCATTCAGTTAGTGTGTCGTTAGAAGACTTTTTTTAAATAAATTCTGTTACAATGTTTCGAGTTTTGAGTATGCTTTCGTGGTAAATAATGCACGCGTATTTGCGCCATTTGTTCCGTACTCCATTTACCGCTTCCGATCTCTAATCTCGTTAGCGTTTACTTTTCCGACCCGGTGCTTCTCAATTTTTTTTGCTTTCCTTTCCCCCACTGGGATATTTACTGAAGCTGAAAAAATTAAGTAATGGTACGTACGCGCTTTCGCCATAATTTATGCCGAGCCGAAAATCGTTAACTTGGCGCAGAGAGGTCGCTAAATGTAACCAGAGAGGCATTCAATACCAAAATGTCGAATTGATTCCACTTTAAAATATGTACATACATATGTATATACCGGTAAAAGAATTTAAAAATATATACGATTTTCCAGAAGGAAATTCACATGCCTTATACATAAGTTTCAATTTCCACGTCAAGTTCCATGAATCTATTGCATATCGTTATACTTTCATTTATAAATGCGTATTCGGATATTAATTCACATCAGTGTAATACTGTAATAATAATTCCACTATAACATAAACAGGTAGTCGTCGACTTACGACAATTCGCACTTATGACCAAAAAAAATCAACGATTTTTCATAAAATTATTTTTTAACATTACTATTGAATCATAGGATGCTAATACCTACAGCCCTTTGGAAGAAGTAAAATGGTGCATATTTTCAAGAAACTGTTAAATATAAACATTTAGAAATGAATAAAATTGATAAATTTTCTTTACATTTTGACGTTTTATATAAAATTCGATCGAGTCGTAAGTCTAGGAATATCTGTTCACACATAGATACGTATAAAATGTTATTAAAAAACTGAACAACAACAATCAACAGAAGTTTCGACGTCGAGGAAGCTCTTTTGTTCGTTGGTACAAGCGGAATTGGGTCAACGTGTCATTTCGTAAACCTTAGTTAAGGTTTATCAAACACAGTGTCACTCCACCACTTGACACATTTTCCGAACAAACACAAACGTTTTTACTGAAATCCACCGTGCTACCCAATAATATTTACATAGAGTCGCCCAAGCCGCGTAAAATTTCCATCATTCCAGAGAGGACATTAAGTGAGAAAGCCCCGAGTCGCGAATCTCCGAAAAGCGCAACCAAAAATCCACGACAGTGACAAAACACCACGCGCGTGTGCTTTATCGGGAAAATGGAGATGGTTTTGTTTAACCCTTTCAGGAGTACGAGCGTACGGGTACGGGCAAAGTAAAATGGCCCCGCCAGAGTATGACCGTACCCGTACGGTTTGACACGTTCAATCACTCAAAATACTCTACCTCTCTCATTGTTCGACATATTTGCATCTCGTTTTTTTTCAAGTGTTGCTGAGGTTTCTCTTTCACTCTTGTGAATATATATTTTTGTATTCGAATAAAGAAACCAAATTTAACGAGGCGTGAAAGCCAGTTAAATTTTTATGACTGAACATGATGACAATTTTTTTTCTAAAGTAATATTTTCCACATGTAAAAACTATAAAATATGTTCCGAACGAATAACATTGAAACTTCTGACTTAATTTATTTCATTTGACCCTCATAAAAATAATTTAGCGTAAAATTATAGATTTATTTTCGAGAGAATTTGGTCCGGGATGCAAGGCAAAGCCGCGCCGGGCAATAAATCAATCATATCTTCTTCTTGTTAATGCCTTGTCCGCATCCAGACGTTGACGACCACCTCGTCGATTATTTGAATATATCCGCATCGGTCTTCAGCGGCTCGGAACAGCTCTTCGGCGCTCATATCGGTCCACATGCGCATGTTTCGAAGCCAAGATAACTTTTTCCTGCCAATCCATTTTTTTCCTTCTATTTTCCCCATGGTTATCAAACGGAGAAATTCGTATTTTGGACCCCGTATCATGTGTCCGAGGTACTCCATCTTTCTCCGCTTGATGACAGAAACAAGTTCCCTGCCTCTCCCCATCATGCCGAGGACAGCTTCGTTTGATATCTTTTTGGTCCACGGAATCTTCAGCATACGCCTATAGACCCACATCTCAAAAGCTTCAATGCGGCTGATCATCTTGGTTTTCAGAGTCCACGTCTCACATCCGTGTAGTAATACTGTCCAGACGTAGCTCTTCGCGAATCTCAACTGCGTATGAAGATTGAGATGCTTGTTTGTAAGGGCCGCTAAATTATTTTTCAATCATATAATCGAGCGAAATATGTCAACTTTAAAACTTCCCACAAAATAAGAGTGTTCACTTGGATTTTTCAAGTCAGTTGATTCCGAAAAAACAACTCACTCCTGAGACGTTTCTGGTGTTCAAATTAACTCACTACTCAAAAGGTTAATGGAGATTCTCTCGTACGTGAACGTGCACCCACTTATGTACGTACAACACAAGTTTACAAAGTGTTATCTTGCCAGCGATCTTATCCCGGTGGCTCGCAGAATGGAGCACTTATCTCCGGTGGTGGGCCTTTCTCTCCCTTCCTTTCGGTAGCTTAAATCTCTTATTTACAAGGAGCACAAACTGGAATAGGGACTCTCCTCCTATAGCACCAAGGCTTGTTTGCTTAATAAATCTGGCGTGGGTCTTTCCGGAGCGGCGAACAATGAATGGGACCAAGAAGAAAATGTACACCTCCCACGTTTGACTCTCAAAATCCAATGAAAACCCTTTATACTGCTTCTACAAAATTAAAATCCTTGCTTTGTTGAAATATTAATTCTTTAAAATATTATATGTTCACATATACATTATAATAGTGAACATATTGTATAATATGTCATCGTACTAACACAGCAGAACCGAGTTGAAAGATCATCGGATTCGAATATTAAAAAATCTCTAATAATGTGATTTTTAATATACATACATATATTTAATTCACACAATTATTATACACTAGTGTTGTACCCGATGAAATATCATCGCGGTCGAACTTTTTTCAAATACCTTTTAAATATATTTAAGTTAATATTTATGTTTAATTGTTTAATATAAAAAAGGTAAGAACTACCTGTCTACCTACCTACATATAAACAATATAAAACACCAATAGAAAAATTAATTCATTCATTCATTAATAAATAAATTTTCGATAGATGGCGGTAAATTCTCGGCCAAGCGGAAAGATTGGCATCGATTAGTATATATTAGTCAGCAGTATGGCTCGGTGGTTGGGCTTTTTCTTAGCGCCGATATGAAGCTGGGTTCAATCCCGATCAACCTCAATTGAAAAGAATTTATTCCGTAATGCTGCTAGTCAGACTTGGATATTTGTGCTCCAAGTCGATCGTTTCTCATCAGAGTTTGCCAATTTTTCTGATTTTTTACTATGTCACCACTATCTGATTGACCTACTATGTCACCACTATTTGAGATTGATTAATGTACAGTAAAAATGTATGTACAAATTCATAGATGTCTTGTTAATTTCGAGTTTTCAGTGTCTCGTAATTCAGCCACTTATGTAATAAAAATGCTGCATTGTTTGTAATTGACTAGGATAGCGCATTGGGGCTTACCTGTTAGGCCTTACTAAGGTATTACTTTTAGATCATCACATACATACCAAGGCGGCCCATACCTCTTAGTAATATATTTATTTACTTTAGTTTAAGCCGGGATCATAATTTTGATTGAAACCCCAATCATTGAAATCTTTTTGATTGAAACCCCAATCATTGAAATCATTTTTATTGAAATTTTAATCCCACACATTTGTACATTCGTTGTTGAAATATTGTTTAAATTGCCTTTTTATTTTAATAAATTAATTGTTTTTAATTTATTATATATTTATTTAATTATTTATTATATTTTAGTACATTATTTGTTTATATACATTTATTTTACTTGACTTTTTTTTAATTTTTTTTTTAATAAAGTTTTTTATATACATTTATTTTTTTTTACTTGAGTTTTTTTATATATCTTAAAATTATATACAAAATCAAAAAGAGGTATGTTTTTAAAAAACCTTTTTTACTAAAGATTTTTAAGGTTTTCTTTAATTAATGCTTTTTTCCTCAAAATTAACAATTATGAAATTCAAATTTCTATGAAAGATCAAAATAAATGTATATATCTCAACTCTCTTAGGTAAAAGGCGTATATTTCTTTAAACATCAAAAAAAATGTACTTAGCGGTTTCTTTGAGATTTGTAATGGACGAAGATAAAATATTATTGAAAGTATGTAGTTTCAATGACCTACCCAACTTCAGGTAGAAAATATTATTATCATGTTTGTGATATGCCGTTTCTAATGAATTTATTTCCGAAATTTGCAACAGTTTGTAAAGCTTTTGGATTTCTAAGCTAAAACAGATGCGTAAAAACAACGAAAGATGGAAATATTTCATCGTTTAACGAACCTCAGAGCGAATCTCGGCAGTTCTTAATATCTATTTATGATTCCACAATTATAGTTTTTCTGCGAGGTTACACATTATTTTTTTAATAATATATTCTTAATAGTAGCTGATTTAAATCATTTAATTATTTGTGCGTATTTAGGATATACCATTTTACGGCTGTGATATATAATACATATACATATGTAATACAAATTTTATTATTTGTAATATTTGTAATAATAATTTATAATAATGATCTTATGAAAGTTCATAATATTTTTCACTCAATTTAATTTATAAAAAACTATTTTTTTGCATAATATAATACATATTTACATTTTTTTTCGATATAAAAATTTTTAACTTAAAAAAAATCTTAATTTTCTAAAACCGGTGAAAGCTGGCCAACCGCCTTTTTATTTATAAAAAAACCAAAAACTGGGTTTTTCTTTCGGGCGGTTATTTGGAACCCTTAGTTTAAGCAGTGGCGTACATATATATGTCGAATTAAAACGACTAATATAGTACGGCGAGCGTTATCTGAGACAGATAGACAGACAGAATACCGATAATATACATATGTATATGATGCATATTCACTGTCATGTCAAATTCACTGAAATCACAATTTTTAGCATTGGTTTTATATAAAGTATTTTTGGAGACATATATTAAATATGTAGTATTTACATAAATAGCATCGCTGTAGTATTTATAATATGTATGCACCTACCTATATAATGCTATTTATTTATTTACAAGTATACCAGTGTCTTCACAGGTCACCCCAATCTGACACTGTGGCCAGAAATGTATGTATACACTTGAATACTTAAAGTATATAAATTTGAGATATTTTTAAATTGTTTTTTTTTTTCTTTAAGTAAAACTTATTTACTTAAAGTAATACCGCAGTAATAGACACAGAGTAATTGTATAAATAGTTTATTGTTAAGAGACACCTCTGTGAGGGACAGTACATATAAGTTAATTATAAATTTTAGAGTTAAGTAATTAAGATGTATTTTTTAAATTAGCTTGATAGCTAAGATAATATATAAATAAATAAATCTTCGACAACCATCTTCGAATGACCAAACGGAGCAATTTTACCTCTTATTAGAAGCCTCTTATTAGTTCGCTTTCGCAAAAGATTGTTTACACTCAACACAATGAGAGATGCTAATCTATAAATAGCAAAACCTCATTGGCTGTTGAGTACCGATCGCTGATTGGACGACGAGTTCCAGTCACCCATTGGCCGACGAGCACCGAAGGTCCGATCTTCACGTTACAATGCTATTTTTATTAAAGAATTATGAATACAACAAAATTTACTTTTATATTAAATATTTAAATCTATTTATACGTATAGTCAATATATGCTAGTCGCTAACGTTTCGTCAAAGGGTCTTTGGCTGTATAATTTTGTATACTCACTTTGGCGATGGAAATTTATTGAAATTAGTGTTGAATTTTCAAAAGGCGGGTATGAAGCTACCTACTGTGTGCTACAAGTCTTCACGACACGAACCTGCTAATAAACGAATTACTGGCAACGAACTCCGTCGAGAAATTAACAATTTCCTTCCAGGTATTATCCTTGTTAAATTGATGCCCAAACTATGAAGGTAGATTCGCGATGCGTTAATTCATAGTTTCGACATGGTACGAACACTGATCGCGTTTGTTCAATTTTGTTAAAGTGTATTCGAAATTTCAATATGAAATACATGAAAACTATTTTGAATTTTCACATAAAATTTTAGAGGAACATGCCTACACCAGCCGCACGCTTTCCCGAGAACTGAACACGATATCCTTTCATTAGTTCAAAATATACTATTTTCATATATATTTATGTATATTATTCATTTAACGTAAAGTAATAAATTCTAAGCCCGCTGGTCAAGTATACATATATAGTCATATATGTACATATGTACATATGTATGTACATAATAAAGTTACATAAATACGAATTCTAACAATTATCAACGAAAAAGCTGTACCTAGTATTTTTATTACAATAAATTAATTTATTGAAATGTATATTTTTTAAATATTTATTTTAATGACAAATTCATAGAGCTCTAGGATTTTAAATTAATTTATATTTTTACAATGGTGCCATTACAGGTTGCTCTAAAGCAGTGTTACTTAACCATATTGAAAAAATCGCCCCCTTTACCACACTAAAATTATCCAGCGCCCCCCCCCCCCCCCACAAAAAATTACTCTATTTTCTATGTATGTATTTCATGCAATGATTTTCTTGCGTTTTGAGGAAACCCATTTGGGTACAGCAATGTAAGCGATATACATATATGTATACAGTGGCGGACTGGGACTGAAATTAGTGCATGCCAGGAGTCAAAGGGGGCCCACCTAGGGCCCCCAAAAAAAATTATCCCCCCCCCCCCGGGGATATAACAAAATTTTCTTATTTCCATCACGCTAAAAATCAATGGTAAAAAAAATAAAATTTTCAAAAGTATAATCAAATGTTATTTTGAAAGTATGAAGTAAATTTAAATCGCTGGTTGATGATGAATAGTCCTATCAAAATTGTTTTAGGCAATTCAGTTTATATTATTCACGGAAATTTGTTTATTCCCATTTTTATTTCAGTAGGTAGTTGTTACATAGGTATTGGTATATACATAATATTGAGGTTAGAAATGGGCCCAGCAAAAGGGCCCACGCAAATGTTGAAACTTACATTTCGAGCCTAATAAAAAAAGTTAACCGATCCTTGGGCTGTTAAAGCAGATATTAGTTATTTGTGTATATCGTAAGAAATTTGTTTTGTTGAAATACCCAAACTTTAGGTCCCAAAGTGCAATATCCTATAAATTTTTACACACTTGAAATAGTTAAAAACTTATTTAATTTTACTGAGGGCCCATATTTTCTAACAGATAGTGGGGCCCACATGCCATCGGGCATGTTCGCTTGTATGGCCAGTCCGCCACTGTATGTATATATTTATATATATATATATATATATATATATATATATATATATATATATATATATATATATATATATATATATATTAAAACGAGAGGTAACTGCAAATGGCTGTACTCAATTGCGTTTCCTCAAAACGCAAGGCAAACGCACAGTCTGTGAGCGCCCATAAAATCGCTTTGCACGTCACAACGTCCACTTGAACTCTTGCAGCGCCCCCCAAATGTTAAAAATTTAAAAACGCCCCCTCAGACCTTTAAAACGCCCACAAGGGGGCGCTGGCGCCCCCGTTAAGAACCACTGCTCTAAAGCGATACCTATGATTTAAACTTATACATTTATTTATTATTAAAAAGCAAATTGCTAATGAATTATTTAACAATTAACAATTTTAAACTAAAACTAACAACTATAATATAACATAGTTAACAAAATTAACAAAACTATAATTAGTAACCCTCAAATAAAATAATATAATTCCAAAGATAGCATTTTATGAAACTTACATATGTATATAATTACGTCATCTTCCACAGAGGTATTTCAAGAAAGCACCAATGTTACTACATACATATGTACATAGTACCTTTAATGCTCTCTGGAAGGGCATTATACATATATTTGAACACCTCTGTGGAAAACACCTCCTGCAGTTTTTGCTTTCTTAACTCTACCTATAATTAATTTATTACTATTTCTAGTTTTATAATTATGTATATCTCTATTCCTAACTATGTGATTATTACAATATCTAGCTTATATACAAATTATAAACTGCTTAATTTAAGACTATTTCTAATATACAACCATTTCAATTAATCTAACATACTTCTAACATTCTTACGTTTCCTCACATTCAAAATTGCACGCATTGCTCTATTTTGCACTTTCTGCTATTTATGTATAAATATAAAATTTACATACATATATAAATTTGAAATTATATTAAAATAGTAGTGACAGATAGAAGGTAGGTTGGTTGAGGAACCAATTGGGTGAGGCATCGTTTCAACAATTAAATCATATAAGTTGGCAAACTCTAACGAAAACGTTGGTGTCTCAAATATCAAAGTCTGACCAGCACTGCATAAATATGCACAAAAATTTTTTTTTCAATTGAGGTCAAACCAGGGCTCGAACCCGGGTCCTCTATTTGTATAACATTAACGAAATCAAAAGTGCAAAGTGATACAAAAACATATAAAACAATTTTGCTATCGTACAGATTAGATTGACTATTATTCAAGCTAGCTTAATTTAGAATTATGCAATTATCATATGCAGAATATGACAATGCATGCAGACAGTATCATCAGAATAATTAGCTTAATACACTGAATCTCTCTTGCAAATTTATTGAATACGTATTCGTAAATTTTTGCATAATTTTTATGTAATTCATCCCAATTTATCATTGTTGTTGTATAGCATGTATGTATTACATAATGAAAAACATTTTTCAGCGAATATCTTAAATTATTTAAGATATGTCTAATATTTGCTGTTGTTTCGCATTTTAATTTTATTTAAATACGTGTATATTTTCACATTTATTGACAAATTCAAAGGAATCTCACAAAACGATATTATCTGAACATGACGACGTTCAGCTAATTGAATTTGATAAAAAAAAGTTCATTTTTCAAAAGACATTCCTTATTTTATATTGAATATTTTTACGTTATCTGTTATTATTAAATGCTATGTATGGATGTATTTATGTTTATGTATAAATGTATTTATGTTTATGTTTAAATGTATTTTTATGTATAATTGATTACTATATTATTTTTGCGATGTATTAATTATTGTTTAATTGTTATTTTGTTTTTTTTGTATTATATTTTTTGACCATTGTGGGGCATTATAATTTCCTGTAATGCCACAATGGTCTGATATCAAATAAAGTAAAAAGTGACCGACTGAGGTTGAAAAGACCCCAAAATCGTTGGTACACGGCTGTGTTTGTTGTTAATCAATTCCGCTCGTCGCGTCGACCCGTTTTGCACGATTATCCATTGGTTGAATCGTGGTTCCTGGTCATAATTCAATAAATTACGGCCAAATTGTACGAAAGCGATGACGGTCACAAATTTCAACGTAATACGCATAAACGTTTCCTAAAATAAAATCGAAACACAAACCCGAATCGCAGTTTGGCGTCAGTTTACCGTCGGGGAAAACGTTCACTGTTCGACGACGAAATTTCCATTACTCCATATTGGGGAAATTCCCTAATGAATATAGTGCTCTGTCAATTACGGAAGAATTTTAATCGGGCCTGGTTGATTCGTAAGCGTCATAATCGACAGTCAAATATTCGCATCGCGATTTCAATTACGAAGTGGACTATACCACGTGATCGCAATTCGGTCGCAACGGATCGTGGCCAAATTGTTTTTTAACAAAAAATAATGGCAGTCATCGGAAAACTTTCCGGTAAAAGACGGCGAATGAGCGGCTGGAGAGAGAGAAAAAAGAAGAAAGTTGTTCGAAGATAAATCAAAAGTCGACCCTCAAGCGCACGCGGCCATCCTTTAATGAAAATAAGCGGAAAAAAAATTTTTTTGAACCACGCCCGCAGCTCGTGACGTTTCTCCATTGAAATATTGCTTTTTATTGAATTGGATCGATTATAATCCCGAGGTTTTATATTAAATTATGCTTTTCCTGACATATATTTAGATATATTCATTTTTTATTACGTTATTATATTATTGTTAACCATTGTACATATGTACATGTCCAACAACATTTTTATTTTATAACACTCATTTAACACGAGAAGAGTTTCGATTATTACAAAAAAAGTTCAATATGTATCTCTATCTATGTTTAATTGATCATTATGATCAATTTTAACGGATTAACGAGAGTATTAAGTCACCATTTCGCTCGAAAGTCCCCATACGAAGCGCGCCGCTTTTGCAATGGTAGCTTATATAGGAGAAGCGTGTTTTTGTAGAAAATCGCCATTTTTTTTTTATGTTCCCATAATTATTTTAAAAATAAAAGTCTTTGGAACCTTCCTCAAATATATACCTTTAATCTGAATACAAAAAATATTGAAAATAATTACGAATTTTTTAACAAATGTGAGGAAACTAAAATGACCTATTTTGTATAAATAGGTCATTTTGGCCTCCTTATATTTCATAAAATTTGTAAATTTTGACTATTATTTTTCTTTAAATTAAATCTATATATTCAAGGTAGCTCTCAACGACATACATAAAAACACGTTTTCCCATAAAAGGAACAAATTGCGAATTGAAACAGCAACTTTTGATTTGGTCAACAGTTATTATGGTTGATTCAAATAAACTTATTGAGAATATTGAGCGTTTATTTTTTTATTGAAACTACTCTCGAAAAAGAATTATAGTATGAGAAAAATCAAAATTTTCAAAAATTTTCGAACGTATTTTATTTGCAAAGAAAAGGCAAATGTTATACCAAATATTGTATGAAAATCGAAATACGGTTCAAGGAATATCTTAATATTACACATTTGTTTCCTTGAAAAATTAATATTAATGGCACGTTAACATTTTTAATAACTCACCGCCAACGTTCCCTTCAAGACGAGCGAATTTCTGTGCGGAAAATCAAAAGACTGAGAGAGTGAAATTATTTTTACACCCATACCAGGCATGTTTAACATTTTAAAATCACTGAGCCGCAAAACTATTTATGGGCGCATCTCTGGGGTTGCAAAATATATTTTCTTAGCGTGGGCCTAATCTTAATTAAACGGGAAGGAATCGCGTATATGTAGTATGTACTTTTTAAGAATATTATACAGAATATAACATTCATTTTAATCATGCATGTTATACAAAAATTAAATAAACATATGAAGACGCTAAGATGGGCGGGAGGGGTAACTATGCTGGACCACATAAAAAACAGTGTCAAGACGAAACATCTACGGACAAAACGTCTGACGATACAACGTCCACGACTAAATGGTTGCGGACAAATTTAATGCGCGGCATAATTCTCGTGGACAAAATAATTAAATTTCAATTAAACATGCTCGTCTTATTTTTTTATTTTTTATTCAATCAATCTATGTACACTTGTCATTACAGATCGCTCCAATGCATTGAGTGTGCTATACAGATCAAGAAACACACCAAATTATATATTAATACATAATTCGAAATTATACATGCCAGCTATGATCAAACATAGAAAAGTGCATTGAAAACATCCTATACAATACGATCAACAAATATTTATACAACAATACGACGTTTTTTATACAATAATCATCTATGGAGAGAAACCCGGCAAACTTTGAGATATAACTTATGTAATAACTCAAGTCTTTGCGAGAGAAATGGGAGGGAAAGCCAATTTTGCAGGATATTTATTTATTAATCTCTCAGAGAACGTGTGTCGATTTTTGGTCACTACACGTTTCATTGAATTTTTGTATATGAAAATTTTGTCTCGAAATCATGTTTTCCGCGAACATTTTGTTGCGTAATCATGTTGCCGTGGACGTTGGGTCGTTGCGTAATCATGTTGGGACGTTAAACTACAAGGGATTCGTCTCAGTTGATACGGCAATGTTGTGTGAAGCCCAACACGCCACATTCGGACACGTAGATTTCTGGAAATGTCAAAACACCCAAGAACACATGGTAAGCTGAAACTCCCGTGGATGGGGCTCGTCATGAAAAATATCAAAGATGCCAAACTACTGCCTGAGACAACACAGAACAGAGGATCCTGACGATGCCACACACATTTTCCTGGCTTTATCCCGAATAAATGGGATAGGCAAAACAAATGTTTTTGAATGTTCAACAATCAATTATTCATATATGTTATGTATATATAAATCGACGCCACAGATATTGCCTACATAATTATGTCAATTATTTATCTTCAAATTCAAAAACATACTCCCTAGTAACTTATAGTGACTAATTACAATTTGCATACAAATTTCTATGGTCGCCTACTACCTTGAATGTCTTTTATCTTTTAAATAAAAAGATTAATTAATCAACGAAAACATCCATTGCTAATTAAAATTAACTAGGAAACATCTTTCGAAACTGTATTTTGTAGACAGTGATTTTTTTTTTAACAAAATAAGCAAAATGGATCTTTGAACAAACGAAAATACATATAAAATAATGTCAAATATATTTTGTGCATTTGTGAGAAGATGGCTTTTGATAAAAAAAATCAAATGTATTTAATGTGGACGTTGTTTGGCGTGTGGTCTTGTTATCAATATTAACTTTGAGAATCGAGATTGCTTAACTGAATGATATCTGTCATGGAATGACGGCTCTGTTTTTTTTTATTTTGTTCCACGTTTAGTAGGTACATTTGTATATAATAATTATGTTATAGCTAATTACAATGATTAAACTCGCAAATTTTGCATTATTTCAACTTAAAACACACATTTTTGGCTGGACGCTTAGCATCCAGCACAGTGGCTATCGGATTTTTTTAACACAGTAAGGCAATTGTTATCCCGATGGCAGCACAAAGTCTCTAGACCCAATTTAGCTTGCCTGGTAGCACCACCCAATCTAGAGGAATTTGTAATAGTACACACAGATATAACATTTTCAGGTTCCAGGTGCTAAAACAAAAAAAAGCCCAAACATGGTTTGAGGCAGGGCTTATCCAGCCATACTATCGTGCAGCGGGGATTATTGCATTGAACTTTCGACACGGTCAAAGGGTTAAACGAGCCACCAATGACGTGGCGTGGAACCGCTCAAGACGCGGGTCAAAACGAAATTTATCCGCGCGTTTTGCAGGATTCCTGAAGTTTGTAATGAAATTCCACGTCGGGGGAAATGTAATTAAGAAAGAAGCCAGAGTCCTGCCTTCCCCTGCCGCTTTTCCCCAAAGGGCCCTCCGTGCGTCTCATACAAATTTAATGCTTCCCCTACGCCTAAACGCACCTCGGCCCCTAAGAATTAATAAAATCCACTACGCACCTAAAATCACCTTAAAATTTGAAACCCTCATAATCTTTCGCCTCAATCACCTCCTTCTTGGCACGGGTCTCGTTTGAGGCTTACGCTTATTATCCCCGGACCTTGAGACGTTTGAGTTTGTTGCCAAACAGTACCTGCACGCATAATACATCAACCTAGGGCTGTACACCTTCATCAACATTGTTAATTAATAACTGAATGTAAATGGGTGATCTGTAATTGTTGAATACTTCAAGCGCGCATATCATCGTATGAAGTTACGTGCCCATTGATATTGTAATACTCGCTTGTTATGTAACCTACATACATGTGTAATTTAACCGTTGGACCACACCAAACTACCTTGGTATATATGCGATGTATGTTATACATGAAGAATTTATCCGGCTTATATACATATATGTAGGCACATATGTATGTATGTAATATAATCTACTTATATTAACAACCCTTCATAGCTCTGGCAGGCTTTAAAATAATTCTGCAAAATATACAAATACATTCTATTAAGAATTCTCGAGCGTCTTGTAAACAAACCACTTCAATTCAGATTACGTACATATGTACCTGCATACATATTTACGTACATACTTAAGTACGACAATTATATTTCAATGCCAACTACCATGATTTGAATAAAGACTGAACCCAAAAAATTTAAAATAAAATTTGACAGTATTAAATCTTCAAACAAATCATAAACTCTCGATTAACAATCTAGACCTCACGTAGTTGTACTGCGCATTATTGTCGGCGCATAGTTTTCTTGGCAATTTTTTAAGGAAACCAACGTGTACATACATACACATATGAATATGCATTCTGAAACAAAAAACAAAAATAAAACGTATCAAACACTACATATTATATTGTACTCTATATGTAGTTTATGTATGTATATTCATAGCTACTTGTATATAAAAATTGGTATAAAATTGATATTTTACAACTACATTTACACGAACAGGTATATTTTATGTATGTACATACATTTATATATATACATAATATGTTTGTACATATGTGCATATACAAATTTACATGCACGAAGTGGACTTCGAACGTTTCCCTAGACTATTTTTCACTATTTTAGTATTCAGCTGGAAGCATCGTACTCTTTAATCCGTATAGTTAAATCCAGTTTGACCAAGTTTTTCCATTCTCGGCCAAAGTACACATCGAAGAGAGTTTTCGAAAAAGTATCCAGCAAACACGAAGAGCTTTTACCCTGTAAAGTTTCGACTTGCTCGATTTTCCTTTAATTATAATACTTGTACTGTACATACATATACATATGTAATATGTACGTATATATAATAAATATTTATATATAGTACTTAATATATACATATATAGTACTTACATATATATGTAAATATGTATATATAATAAATATTTATATACATATGTAGTGGCATAAGCCCACTTTTCTTTATTTCGTGAAATATTTCGTTTTATACACAAAATTATAAATATGTATAATGTTTTTTGTTTAGCAATATTTAAAAACTAGTGTTGTACCCGTTGAAATAACATCGCATGGGTGCTGGTATATTAAGTTATTAAATAAAAAAAATTAAAAGAAATGTGTCGTCGGTCGATCTTTTCAGGGTGTCCCAGGCGGTCAATTTTTTTTCAAACACCTTTTAAATATATTTAATTGTTTCATATGAAAAAAATGGTAAAAACTACCTACTTACCTACCTACATATTTTTTTCTTTTTATTTGGTGCCATCTTATCAATTCCTGATAAACCATCACCAGAGATATCGCTGTCCTTCAGGTCATGTACGGGCACTACAGAATCACCACTCCAACCCCCAAAATTGTGAATCAGGCTTCTTGAGGATTTTTTCTCTTTAAACGCCTCTGCTGGCGAGTTGTGTCCATTAACTGTAAAGCTTCTATGTTAGGATGACGGTGCATTCTCAACTCGTGCCTCCCGGCACATTTTCGGATAATTTCTCCTACAGTTTGAGGTCCTTGTGGATCTCTTCGTTTGTGACAAAGCGATATGCAACTACATATGTATAAACAATATAAAATACCGATAGAAAAATTAATTAAATAAATTTTCAATAGATGGCGGTAAAATCTCTGCCAAGCGGAAACATTAGTAGCGATCAGTATATAGAGAAGCTTTCTTCTTTTGTTTTTGTATTCGTATATACGTTTTGGCAGTGATTTAGCTGTGACGTACATATGTATGTCGAATCGAAACGACTATTATAGTACGTCGAGCGTTATCTCAAACAGACAGACAGACACAAAGACGAAATAGCGATATTTTATATGTATATTTAAAATACTGGTGGTTTGTTATTCTGATTTTCTGATTCAGAATATATCGAAGTGATAACAATTTGTGAAATAATTTAAACAGAATTAGTGTTTTTGGAACTAAAAATTGGAATTCCGCCACTTTCAAACGTAACGGCTCATATTTTGTAATTAAATTAAAGGCCAAGGAAGCTCTCAATGATTTTATTTTCAAAATCGCGATAGGTACACAAATAAGAACCCAAACTTCGTTGCACGGCCAAATCGTTTGCAAGCTAAAAAGATAATATGTAAAAATGACGATTTTCCAAAATGAACGGTTCCGCCATACAAATGGGCATTATGTGCGTAGCACACTTTTTAAGGGAGTTTCTGACAAAACGGCAATTTTGAATTATCGTTCATCAGTCAAAATGACTTTCGCTTCAACTTCTGATATCACCAATTTCTTAATAGTTTTTTTCTAGAAATGAAATTTTGAAATTGTATCTATCTATTTTTAAATATGTATATTAATTTTAAATGCATTATTTTCCACACACACACACACACACACACACACATACATTTCTAAACGATGAAAACGTTATCCATAATCAATTCCGAGTTCCATCCAGCAGTATAGCTCGGTGGTTGTGTTAATTCTAACCAATGTGAGGTTCCCGGGTTCAAGCCCTCGAGTTGATCTCGATTGAAAATAATTTATTTAGAAGCATTTCTGCTTTGCTTCTGGTCAGATTTAGATATTTGTGACTACAAGTAGATCATTTCTTATCAGATTTTCCCAATTTATCTGATTGCATTGTTGAAACAGTTACTCACCAAATTGGCTAAAACATCATAGCCACTATTTGAATATAATTTCAAATTTATATATGTACAAGTTTAATACCACAGATGTCGCTCAGGGGCAACCCTTAATGGCATCATGGGAAAATATAGATTAAAAAAAAGAAGGTTCAATTCAAATTCTCAAGGTTCAATTTTGCATGATCATAAATTAAAATAGGATTTTTTGTAATTGATACAATCTTATAAGTACAAGTGATCGAAATGCATGTCTGTTTCAAAGCTTTGTCACCAGTCTGAAAACTTTTCCGAGAAACAAATCCACACTCGCTTGCAGTGGGATAGTTTCGTGGTTAATTTGTAAAATGGGTCATCCCCCTCTGCTGTTTCGCACATTAATGCGAACATTTAAAATATCTCCGTACATCGCAACATTAATTACGGATGCAATTGCAATTCTGCCGACGAACCGGCCACCGCCGCCGCGTTTATTTTCCCAACACAAAGGAAAACAATGAAAATTATTTTCCTCGAATATACAGTGCCCTCAAATGTACATTTCCCACACCAACAGTCCCGCTCCTTCTCCACCTCGCCATGACTACCGACGTCCCTTGTATATACCCCCACCTCTAATGTGCTCATTTGTCTCTCTTTTCAGCATAACGCAATTCCGCTTCATCCCCATTGTTGCGCCATTTAAAATTCTATACAACGACGCTCGTTTGATCCAAATAACATACAAACATCGTAAACATTGAAATACATTTTTTCCCGTTAGCTTAATAATTGTAATTTGGCTATATTAGACGAGCGGTGTGCTTTATCTTAACGAGCCTTTTATACGGAAAATTTTCAGAAACGTTAATATTTTTTCCGGTTATTGTGTACGTTTATACATAATATCATTGTATATATACTTTTATCTCACAGAACCATACTATTTCACAGACCATTTATTTATTTTCGTAAGATACAAAAGCTCTTAAACACCTCGACGCGATAGCGCTTTTCTTTTCGCTTTCCCTATATTACGGGCTTATGCTCGGTTTTTTTTTTTTTGTTATATTGTCACTCAGTTATAGAGAGTGCTCATTTATTTCTTAAATATTCGGTTTGAGTTGAAAGAAAAGAGTGACGTCGAAATGCGGAGATCTTTTACTCGACGAACAATGCTTCGGTTAAAATTTTCGTACTCCGTTCTGTTGAATCGTATTGTATTTCATTATTATGTATTTTGGAACGAATACGTCTAAAACACCCTTGAACTTTTACCTTTCGTTCTTGAGAAATGGAAAATATTGAGTTATGCTCCTCTGTTTTGACAAGTGTGACAATTTTCTTGTGACGTAAAAGTGAAGACGAAAAGGCAACAACCTTCCGCGCTAAATAAATTTCATCTTTGACAACTATGGTCAAACTTCTGTACATAAGTACTAAAAACCATCATTACAAATAATTATAATACACAAAAATGCGTTGAAAACCTTGTGCGACAACCCCTGCAGCTCAACTTTTCCAATGTGGAAGTCACTATAGCAGCTCCGTCATATGTACATAGATGTCCCCCTTCCTAATTCATAGAGCAAAAACCAAAGTGTTGATTGCGGTGCGAAAAAATATTGCAGCTACTTCCAGAATATCTTGACATTACATAGTCAAGGGCACCTAGTCTTGTAAATATTCCATCAATGACAGCCAAACATGCAGAGTGCAGTTCACATAAATTATTATATAAAAAATTACTATGTATGTATATCTAATCGTTTTTCCTAGTATATTGTCACAATTTTCGGAAACAAACTCAACCACATCACAATTAAATTTGCCCGATTTTTTTCATCACAAATTAAAGCACACTAATTACAATTTCAATTTTGGGATACACTAAAAATTTACGTGACTCAAATATTGTAAGATTGCTTTAAGATTTCATCCAGAGATACAGTCCATTCCCACTCTTATACTATTCGTGTGTTGGTGGATGCACTAAAATCGTATACATAGTGACCGCACTTAAAAGCAACTGTTCTATAATTGACCCTAGACTGAGCAACTACCTGCATGTAGGTCAAATTTAATTATATATGTATATATGCAAGTTTGTGCCACGTATCTACGGGTATAATAAAGTGGCACAAACTCGATCATGATACCCGAATTGTGCGGCTCAAATTAGTATTGTCAAACAAAATATGATGCGGTGTGAGAGTTTTGATTGGAGAGAATGCTTCCAGAATTAGTGGTTTAAATCAACGAGTCAATATTTACCGTGAGAAACGTCGTGAAATTCAAAAGGAGGAGGTGGGTTTGAATCGGGCCGATTCCAATATTTGCCAGCCTAACAAAGTTGACTCATTATAACAATGCAAAGTTTCCACAGAAATATAGAAGTAGGAGGTCCCATCTTTCCCCTTCATCGTGTTCTTCGTTAAAAGTTTCCAACCGACCGGTAGTCATCCGTCAGTCTCCCTTCCAAGGAGCCAACTTTGACTTAGATCGATTTCTCTGTATACTGACTAGAAGATATGTATATAGACGCTCACGGAAGTGCATTGAGCGGTGCACCAGTAACCCGGAATGCATTGAAGCGAGTATTTTGCATTTCCAATCTCTTCGGTTCGGCGTCGGTGGTTGCAGCGTCGTAAATATGTATACAATTATTGCATACAATGTGCAACGTTACGAATAAAAAAATCCGATTGAAGTCAAACGAAAAATTAGTCTTCAACCCTAGAAGATTAAAGATTAAGTGAGCTATTTAAGTATGGATTTTCATACGCTATTTTTTAACGACTAGCAACTAAAAAGTCTCCCAACTGACAAGATTTTTGTATACAATCTCAGCAATCTCAGCTAGAACCTGGTTTCACGACAAAAGCCTAGCCGTGGAGATCTCCCACCACAGAATAAGCATTTCGGGGATATGCCACTTCCTCTTCTTCCCTCTACACCACCGATCACAACCAGATTTTTAAAATTCTCTCCTTCTCATTTTGCTATGTGACCGTAAAAAATATATCCTTGACCTTGTAATCAAATGGTATTCTAATTTTTTTAGTCTTTTTATTTTATCTATGTATGCACGTAGTAATAATAGATGAAGTTTTGTGATCATGCGAAAATTCAGAAAATTCAAAAAAATCAGAATCGATCACTGATCACGTTTTCATGATCTGGAAAAAATGTGTGTGTGTGTGTGTGTGTGCGTGCGTGCGTGCGTGCGTGCGTGCGTGCGTGCGTGCGTGCGTGCGTGCGTGCGTGCGTGCGTGCGTGCGTGCGTGCGTGCGTGCGTGCGTGCGTGCGTGCGTGCGTGCGTGTGTGTGTGTGTGTGTGTGTGCAGTGTGTTTGTGTCTGTATATGTGCGTGTATATTAGGGATTTTTTGAACACCGTTAGTCCTATCGAACTGAAACTAAGTATTGTATACTGAAATTCTTATCGATACGACGTAAATTTTTTTCAAAATTTTAAGTTGACCGGAAATGGTACCTCTCCTTATACCTAGGTTTTTAAGTTTTTGAATTCAATTATCTCCCAAACCGCTAACTGAATGAAATTTTTTTAAATGTAATAGAAATTATAAATTTTATAACCTAATATTTTTTAAATATTTTTTACTGAACCAGAAATAGTACTTTGACTCTAGATAATCGAGGTTTTTCTCAGAAACCTTTTGGTTTATTGAATTAAAATTTCATATCGGGAAGCTTAAGTTTAATACCAAGTAATTTATAAAATTTGGTAAGCATCCGTCGACCAGAAGTGGCAGTTTGCTCTTGTTCGATTTTTCTTACACTACTTTTTCGACCCCTTGTTTTGACAAGTGTGACAATTTTTGTTTTGACAAGTGTGACAATGCTCTTCACGAAAAAATGCAAGTATAATTCTTGCATCAATGTGATGAAAATAAAAAACAATACTAAATTTAATAAACCGGAAGTGGGATTGTTTCCTCTTAGAAAGGTCAAAGATGTTGTGGCCACTATTCTGTCCACACCCCTGAACTCATACGCTGAAAATTTGTATTCTTTATGTACTAACTTAGAGCTGATAAGGTTTTGGTCAGAATTTGTAAACCGGAAGTAGTATTTTATTTTAAAACAATATTTCATTATTTTACCTTTTAAATTATTTTAAGCTTCTTGATATTTATTGTGTATAATACTGATAGTGATTTTAAGTAATAAAAAAAATTAAACAAAATCCGACAACCGGAAGTAGAACTTTTGTCTTTTACAAGTTTCCATAAACGTATGTATTTGCACTCAATTTGTATCGAAAATGCTGTCATAGCTATTAGTATTTCATAATGCTACCGGTATGTGTGAATTTATCTATACGGTTCAGTATCGAATTTTTTTTTTTAAATTAAATTTTAACCTAAAACGTTTTTTTTTATTTTAAATCAATACCCGTATAATATCAACTAAGTTAATAAGCTTGCGTATCATTTTCAAAGTTTCATTTATTATTTTGAATTTAAATACATATATGTATTTTATTTAATATAAATAAATCATATTATAATCAATTACTCTTCATATAATACCAAAATATACATTTCAACATTTAAAAATCAAACCGATATATGCAAGAGTTCGGCGGACTAAAATACACACTAAACCAACGAAGGCCATCGTAGGCCAACTTAGCTGGGACCAGTAGCGTGCAAAATATCGAAATAAAAATAAAATTATATATTAAAATTAAAACTATTCAAATATCAAACTATCAAAATAAAATTATAATTATTATATAAAAATTAAAATTAAATATTGAAAGTTAAAACAGAACATACACAATTTCAATGAATTTTCGATATTGAGCTAAAATTAGATCATCAAAAATCATATACATATAATAATAATAGTTGTAATTTTGTACCATTAGAAAATTGTAATATCCGTACTAAGATTTCCTGAGGTATACCTCTGACAAGTCAAGCCCGATTCTTACACTTGATGGGTTTAAGCTACCCATTGGCATTTTACCTGATATTAGAAGTCCAGATTCAGATTCCCTTTTATAACGCCTATTTGTAGCATTACCGGTATGCCAACCGCAATGCCGGTATGTTGGAATGCCAACAGTTGGCCAGTTGGGATGATTCTTCAGTCTGTTTCTATATTTATGTACATACATAGATACTGTTCCTCTCGCCTCCTCTGTGAACGTCGGTGTCCTTGTGTCCATTTGGATTATACAATTTGGGACAAATTATAAATGGATAGCTGGAGGTCGTAAGTCGTAAGACCAAAAGTCCGTGAAGTATTTATCTTGACACGCAAAAAGCAAGTCCATAGCTAGAATTTTTTTATATAGATATGAGTCACCATTTATGCTAATTTGATCTCAATAAACAGAATTTTTATTCGAAGCTGGGCAATCAATATGAGAGGCAATCCTACGATAATTACCGTGGCATGCAATTTACCGAGTGACTTGTATTTTGATAAATAATCTCTTCTGTGATTTCCATAATATTATAGATACATATGCAGAAATCGAACAATATGATTCGAATAAAAACAATTGCAAAACACTAAAATAAAAGCCTTTTTATTTTATTTTATTATTTGCGGATTGTATAGCGAGTTGCTTTGATAGTGAATATTTGCAACGCTGAAATGTTGCATGAAACTAAAGTGGAACGAAGCTCTCTCCCACCTTCTCCCCATTCCTCTCTCCTTTTTCCCTCCCCCATTCCTATCCAGAAAGCTTTATTTCTATAGTATTGTTTCAATTCCCTAGAAAATGAATTCATAAAGTAAAGGATCAAGTGTGTACTTGTTGGCAATTATTTTTTCTACAAAGCAGCAAAGAAAATATACATAATTGTATTTTTTAATATTTATGGGGTATTTGCATAAGAAATTATATATTGAAACATTCTAATGTCCTTATATTTTAAGCAAAATGTTGTCAATAATTATGTTTTTTAATAATTATGTTTGTATTAATACAGTTGTTATTTTGGTTTCATTTAAAATTTCATACCCCAGAACTTATTTATGTGTGATAGTTACCTACATATTCATACATAATTGTGTATGAACTCAACAGCCGCTAGTGTATATAGACGATTAATATCAAAGATACATATGTACATTATGCATACGTATGTACATATATTGAAACAAAATTTACGATGATGCCGTATATTTAATTAAAATTGTAATGGCCGACAGAAATACATAAATACTGTCCAGCATCAGACCAGCGTTTCTTTTATATTGTATATACAACATAAAATTTGAGCGACGTTATCAAATCCTTTCATCTGCATTCTGCGAACAGCGAGCGGCTCGAGAGCAAATAAAAACGTCTCTGAAAGATTTCAAGCAAGGGAAAACTAATTAATAAATGGAAAGACAACGGCGACAGATAAGAACACCGAGCTCAAGAGAACCAACCGAGATGTAAAATATTTGATAGCGTTTATGATTCAGCTCCGCTCGGCTTTTCCTCGACCACCCACCCCCTTCTCCCCGTTTTTACGCACCCCGTCTCTCGCATAATATTTTCCTTTTCCGAATTCATTACTCGTAATCTCGTTTGCGTATGTACGCGCATGCGTGGCCTCTAATCGTAATTTATGTTAGATTTCCCGAGAAGAGGAACATTGTGCGCTTTCACCTACCCACTCGACTTCTGGCCCCTATTTGCTCAATTAACACGGATCCCTCCTTTTCGGCTTTTGCACGGAGGTATTTGCCCAAACTTCAACGTCGTGTAAATACGCTCTTTTCCGCAAGCTTTCCCCGCAAGACGAAAAAGCTGACGTGTGACTAACCATTGTGTTTGTTTTATCCTCTGGGACGACTTTGACTCTTCAACCTGGGTCTTAATTAAGCTTCTACCTCTCTTGACGTATGATTGCATCGGTGTACTTGACACGTGTGCATATAAAATTAATAAGCTGGCTCTTAATTCTTGTTGAATCCACTCGTTCGATTGAGTCCATATACGCTCCATACTGACTTCAAATAATTTGGCTCGGGACCAAATCACGAACTAAAATTCGTTCATTCCAACCGCAACTCTCAAACTGTGGCGTTTATTCTAGATATAAAATTGAATTTCAAATGTCCCCTCATATTTTTAAATAGCAAAAATATTCCATAAAATTCTTAAGATTTCATATTCAAAAGCGCACATTATTCAACAGCACAGATTTAACAATATTAGATTAGATTAATACATACTACATACATATTATATTATATTTTTTTGATTTCTCAAAGCTTTCTGTGTTTCATATTTTATGTATATTCACAATACATCTTAAGCATATTTTAATAGTTACCGATTTAGTGAGCATCATCTATTTAAATCGTTAGTGCTATAGCAAAGTAACAAAAAAGCTCGAAAATCTATTTACAATTCTTATAAATGTTCACAATACATTTTACGCATAAATGTTTTTATATTATTTTTAACTTGAATCGGTGATTTAAGGCAAACTTCTTTATTGGTAATTTATGTAAATATCATTTGTATATATGTATTTATACATACGAACATAGTTAAAAAATCAGATGTGAGCAACCCATTACTTTATTTTTGTATTTGAGGAAAAATTGCAGATTTACGCAATTTACGAAGGCCTCTAGAATTTTTTAAAAATCATTTTTTGATGAATTTTTATAGTATTTGTATGCCAATTCAATACGAAATCATGAAAATTTTCGTATTGAACGCTTTCGTTTGCACAAAAGCGTTCGTTATTTTACTAAAAGGCATAAAAAGGCAAAATTTTCTAGAAACTCCATATTTACACTTATTGGACAGAACTTACGTACAGGAATTTTAGCATCCTAGCCATAAACTTAATTTGCAAATTACATTTAAGTTTTATTGTTTTCTCAAATTATCGCAAACGATAGTTAACATAAATAATGCGTTTATGAGCGCACGTACGCATTTCCGTAACTAAACGGCTTTTGTTACGGCCGTAATTAGGCACGGCTTTTATTTTCAATCGGCTAATCCCGGCCGCTTAGCTGAAAGTGGATGGGGGCTTATAACCTGTTTTTTTAATGCTTCGAGCTCCTGAAGTAAATTTGGAACTGTTAAGAAATATGAGAAATATCAAAAACGAAATTCGACAATGACGCACTCATACCGGCTTTTAAAAGCTTCTCAAAATATAAATTATAGGTATTCATAATTCCTATATGAATAAAACTAAATTATAAATTAGATTAAATATATACATAGGTATTTATAATACCTATATATTTAATACCTGAAGAGTAAAGACATTGAGACTTTTCACAAGTTCATTATATTATATAAACTTGTACATACATATAAAATGTACATTGTTTATTATACTTAAATAATAATATAAAAATGGAATTTGACCTTACATACTACTATGTTATATTTGATAGCATTTCCTATGCAATTTTATGTGATATTAAAAAAAAACTTTGAAAACCAAGGTGGAGACTAACGATCGGTATTGCTCGAAGTGCCTTGTTTGAATTTGAACTCTAATAAACATACGAAATCATGGTTCACGAACCCAACATTCGCCCGAATTCCAATATGAATTATGCGAACGATCGTGTTCACATACAAAGCTCTTTAATTACAAATCCATAATGACCAAAAAAAACGATAATTTTTTTTTAACATTATAAATCCTTAACTGTCGTTGTTACTACTTACAACGTATATCACATCATAAAAGTATTAACTTTAACTACTACATTAATTTGAGCTCCTACATATGAATACATGATTTCATTTTAAAGTTGTATAATTAATGACAATTACAAAATTGAAGTAAATACGGAAATACTTCATTCAAATTTAAACTTCACACGAACGCAATGAATTTATTTTTTTAAACAAAATTCACTTATTTTTTTTATTCAAATTTTCAGACTCGGTACTGTGCGTGGAAAATTTTCTCAATTATATACGTAAATTAAATCATCAAAATAATAATCAAAACTTTTCAGGTTGGAGTTGAAGATTTTCATCTTAATAAATTAAATACGATGTTTAGGATTGTATTTTGTAAGAGTTTACATACAGAGAAATGTAATATTAATAGAAGTGGCTTTAGGTATTGTTGTCAAGTAACGGTTGTCCACAGACAATTCTAAATAATTTTAGCATCAGTCGTATTTGACGCTTGGTGCTCGACGTATCTAATCTATAATTTGGAAAGAGACTTTGTATGTAAATATCCTTGGTCGTCGTCGTCGTCGTCCGTAGATCGGTGACGTCATCGAACACGTGATTCGATTTTTTTTTTTTCGATCCATGGGCGCCGATTTTTTTTTTCATTTCAATGGATTCACCCCCGCGGGGGCGCAAGGCGAGTAGTTTCATGGGGCCCCGCCAAGGGCGCCACAAGGGGCGCAGCCCCGTGGGGCCCCGAAGGGGGCCCGGAGGGCGCAGCCTCATGGGGCGCAGCCCCATGGGGCTCAAAAGGGGGCGCAGCTTTATGGGGCACAGCCTTATCGGCCGCAGCCTTATGGGGCGCAACCTTATGGGGCGCTGTCTTATGGGGCGCAGCCTTAGGGGCGCAGCCTTATGGGGCGCCGCCTTATGGGGCGCCGCCTTATGGGGCGCCGCCTTATGGAGCTTAGCCACATGGGGCCCCGAAGGGGGCGCAGCCCCATGGGGCGTAGACGGGGGGCGGAGCCTCATGGGGCGTAGCCCCATGGGGCCCCAAAGGGTGCGCAGGGGGGCGCAGGGGGGCGCAGCCTCATGGGGCGTAGCCTTATGGGGCGCTGTCTTATGGGGCGCAGTCTTATGGGGCGCCGCCTTATGGAGCTTAGCCGCATGGGGCCCCGAAGGGGGCGCAGCCTCATGGGGCCCCGAAGGGGGTACAGCCTCATTGGGCCCCAAAGGGGGCGCAGCCTCATGGGGCGCAGCCCCATGGGGCCCCGAAGGGGGCGCAGGGGGGCTGCCGCCTTATAGGGCAGCCTCATGGGGCGCCGCCTTATAGGGCGCTGCCTTATGGGGCGCAGCCTTATGGGGCGCTGTCTTATGGGGCGCAGCCTTATGGGGCGCCGCCATATGGGGCGCCGCCTTATGGGGCGCTGCCTTATGGGGCGCCGCCTTATGGGGCGCCGCCTTATGGAGCTTAGCCGCATGGGGCCCCGAAGGGGGCGCAGCCTCCTGGGGCGCAGCCCCATGGGGCCCCGAAGGGGGCGCAGCCTCATGGGGCGAAGCCCCATGGGGCGCAGCCTTATGAGGCGAAGCCCTAAACGGCAACTGATCATGGGGGCGAAGCCCTTGACGGCATTTAATCATGGGGGCGCGGAGGGGCGAAGCCCTAATAGGCATTAACTAAGGGGGGCGAAGCCCTAGACGGCATTTAATCATGAGGGTGCGGAGGGGCGAAGCCCCAAAAGGCATTAGTTAAGGGGGGCGAAGCCCTAAACGGCAACTGATCATGGGGGCGAAGCCCTAGACGGCATTTAATCATGGGGGCGCGGAGGGGCGAAGCCCTAAAAGGCATTAACTAAGGGGGGCGAAGCCCTAAATGGCAATTAATCATGGGGACGCGGAGGGGCGAAGCCCTAAAAGGCAACTGATCATGGGGGCGAAGCCCTAGACGGCATTTAACCTTGGGGACGTGGAGGGGCGAAGCCCTTATCGGCAACTGATCATGGGGGCGAAGCCCTAGACGGCAATTAACCATGGGGACGTGGAGGGGCGAAGCCCTTATCGGCAACTGATCCTAAAGGCATTAACCAAGGGGGGCGAAGCCCTAGACAGCATTTAATCATGGGGGCGCGGAGGGGCGAAGCCCTAAAAGGCATTTACTAAGGGGGGCGAAGCCCTTAACGGCAATTAATCTTGGGGGCGCGGGGGGCGAAGCCCTAAAAGGCATTACTAAGGGGGGCGAAGCCCTAGATGGCTTTTAATCATGGGGGCGCGGAGGGGCGAAGCCCTAAAAGGCAACTGATCATGGGGGTGAAGCTCTAAACGGCAATTGCTCATGGGGCGTGGAGGGGCAAAGCCCTAGAAGGCAAAGGCTCAGGTGGGCGCCGAGGGCGAAGCCCTAGAAGGCATTAGTTAAGGGGGGCGAAGCCCTAAATGGCAGTTAATCATGGGGGCGAAGCCCTTAACGGCGATTAATCTTGGTGGCGCGGGGGGCGAAGCCCTAAAAGGCATTACTAAGGGGGGCGAAGCCCTAGACGGCTTTTAATCATGGGGGCGCGGAGGGGCGAAGCCCTAAAAGGCAACTGATCATGGGGGCGAAGCCCTAAACGGCAATTGCTCATGGGGCGTGGAGGGGCGAAGCCCTAGAAGGCAAAGGCTCAGGGGGGCGCCGAGGGCAAAGCCCTAGAAGGCATTAGTTAAGGGGGGCGAAGCCCTAAATGGCAGTTAATCATGGGGGCGCGGAGGGGCGAAGCCCTAAGAGGCAACTGATCATGGGGGCGAAGCCCTAGACGGCATTTAATCATGGGGGCGCGGAGGGGCGAAGCCCTAAAAGGCATTAACTAAGGGGGGCGAAGCCCTAAATGGCAATTAATCTTAGGGGCGCGGGGGGCGAAGCCCTAAAAGGCATTACTAAAGGGGGCGAAGCCCTAGACGGCTTTTAATCATGGGGGCGCGGAGGGGCGAAGCCCTAAAAGGCAACTGATCATGGGGGCGAAGCCCTAAACGGCAATTGCTCATGGGGCGTGGAGGGGCGAAGCCCTAGAAGGCAAAGGCTCAGGGGGGCGCCGAGGGCGAGCCCTAGAAGGCAAGAAAAAAAAAAAATTTTTTTTTTTGATTTTTTTAAATTTTTTTTTTGATTTTTTTTTCGATTTTTTTTTTTTATTTTTTTTTTTATTTATTTATTTATTTTTTTTTATTTTTTTTTTTAATTATTAATTTTTTTTTTTTTTTTTTTTAATTAAATTAGCTTAGTCATGTTTAAGCGGTTTATATTATAAACACTGAGCGAAGCCGGGTAATACAGCTAGTCTAATCTATAATTTGGAAAGAGACTTTGTATGTAAATATCCTTGGTCGTCGTCATCGTCCGTAGATCGGTGACGTCATCGAACACGTGATTCGATTTTTTTTTTCGATCCATGGGCGCCGATTTGTTTTTTTCGATTCAATGGATTCACCCCCGCGGGGGCGCAAGGCGAGTAGTTTCATGGGGCCCCGCCAGGGGCGCCACAAGGGGCGCAGCCCCGTGGGGCCCCGAAGGGGGCCCGGAGGGCGCAGCCTTATGGGGCTCAAAAGGGGGCGCAGCTTTATGGGGCGCAGCCCCATGGGGCCCCAAAGGGGGCGCAGCCCCATGGGGCCCCAAAGGGGGCGCAGGGGGGCGCAGCCTCATGGGGCGCCGCCTTATGGGGCGCTGGATTATGGGGCGCCGCCTTATGGGGCGCAGCCTTATGGGGCGCTGTCTTATGGGGCGCAGCCTAAGGGGCGCAGCCTTATGGGGCGCCGCCTTATGGAGCTTAGCCGCATGGGGCCTCATGGGGCGCAGCCCCATGGGGCCTCAAAGGGGGCGCAGCCCCATGGGGCTCAAAGGGGGCGTAGCCTCGTGGGCCCCAAAGAGGGCGCAGGGGGGGCGCAGGGGGGCGCATTAACTTAGGGGGGCGAAGCCCTAGACGGCATTCAATCATGGGGGCGCGGAGGGGCGAAGCCCTAAAAGGCATTAACTGAGGGGGGCGAAGCCCTAGACGGCTTTCAATCATGGGGGCGCGGAGGGGCGAAGCCCTAATAGGCATTAACTGAGGAAGGCGAAGCCCTAGACGGTAATTTATCATGGGGACGCCTAATTTAGCATGGGGCGCAGCTCCATGGGGCCCCAAAGGGGGCGCAGTGGGGCGGAGCCTCATGGGGCCCCGAAGGGGGCGCAGGGGGGCGCAGCCTCATGGGGCGTAGCCTTATGGGGCGCTGTCTTATGGGGCGCAGTCTTATGGGGCGCAGTCTTATGGGGCGCCGCCTTATGGAGCTTAGCCGCATGCGGCCCCGAAGGGGGCGCAGCCTCATGGGGCGCAGCCCCATGGGGCCCCAAAGGGGGCGCAGCCTCATGGGGCCCCGAAGGGGGTGCAGCCTCATTGGGCCCCAAAGGGGGCGCAGGGGGGCGCAGCCTCATGGGGCGCCACCTTATGGGGCGCTGCCTTATGGGGCGCCGCCTTATGGGGCGAAGCCTTATGGGGCGCAGCCTTATGGGGCGCCGCCATATGGGGCGCCGCCTTATGGGGCGCTGCCTTATGGGGCGCCGCCTTATGGGGCGCCGCCTTATGGAGCTTAGACGCATGGGGCCCCGAAGGGGGCGCAGCCTCATGGGGCGAAGCCCCATGGGGCGCAGCCTTATGAGGCGAAGCCCTAAACGGCAACTGATCATGGGGGCGAAGCCCTTGACGGCATTTAATCATGGGGGCGCGGAGGGGCGAAGCCCTAATAGGCATTAACTAAGGGGGGCGAAGCCCTAGGCGGCATTTAATCATGAGGGTGCGGAGGGGCGAAGCCCCAAAAGGCATTAGTTAAGGGGGGCGAAGCCCTAAACGGCATTTAATAATGGGGGCGCGGAGGGGCGAAGCCCTAAAAGGCATTAACTAAGGGAGGCGAAGCCCTAAACGGCATTTAATAATGGGGGCGCGGAGGGGCGAAGCCCTAAAAGGCAACTGATAATGGGGGCGAAGCCCTAGACGGCAATTAACCATGGGGACGTGGAGGGGCGAAGCCCTTATCGGCAACTGATCATGGGGGCGAAGCCCTAGACGGCATTTAATCATGAGGGTGCGGAGGGGCGAAGCCCCAAAAGGCATTAGTTAAGGGCGGCGAAGCCCTAAACGGCAGTTAATCATGGGGGCGCGGAGGGGCGAAGCCCTAAAAGGCAACTGATCATGGGGGCGAAGCCCTAGACGGCATTTAACCATGGGGACGTGGAGGGGCGAAGCCCTTATCGGCAACTGATCATGGGGGCGAAGCCCTAGACGGCAATTAACCATGGGGACGTGGAGGGGCGAAGCCCTAAAAGGCAACTGATCATGGGGGCGAAGCCCTAGACGGCATTTAACCATGGGGACGTGGAGGGGCGAAGCCCTTATCGGCAACTGATCATGGGGGCGAAGCCCTAGACGGCATTTAATCATGAGGGTGCGGAGGGGCGAAGCCCCAAAAGGCATTAGTTAAGGGGGGCGAAGCCCTAAACGGCAGTTAATCATGGGGGCGCGGAGGGGCGAAGCCCTAAAAGGCATTAGCTAAGGGGGGCGAAGCCCTAAACGGCATTAACTAGGGGGGGCGAAGCCCTAGACGGCATTTAATCATGGGTGTGCGGAGGGGCGAAGCCCTAAAAGGCATTAACTAAGGGGGGCGAAGCCCTAAACGGCAATTAATCTTTGGGGTGCGGGGGGCGAAGCCCTAAAAGGCATTAACTAAGGGGGGCGAAGCCCTAGACGGCTTTGAATCATGGGGGCGCGGAGGGGCGAAGCCCTAAAAGGCAACTGATCATGGGGGCGAAGCCCTAAATGGCAATTGCTCATGGGGCGTGGAGGGGCGAAGCCCTAGAAGGCAAAGGCTCAGGGGGGTGCCGAGGGCGAAGCCCTAGAAGGCAAAGGCTCAGGGGGGTGCCGAGGGCGAAGCCCTAGATGGCAAAAAAAATGATTTTTTTTTTTGATTTTTTTTTTTATTTATTTTTTTATTTTTTTTTTAATTTTTTTTTTTAATTTTTTTTTTTAATTTTTAAATTTTTTTTTTTTTTTTAATTAAATTAGCTTAGTCATGTTTAAGCGGTTTATATAATAAACACTGAGCGAAGCCGGGTAATACAGCTGGTATCCAATAAAAACATTATATTACTCGCAAGATGGGCAAGTGCATCGTTAAAAATTGCACGATGCATTCAAAAACATACAATAAACAACATGGGATACATTTTTATAAGTAAATTGATCATTTTAGTAACATATCAATCAATTAACATCGTAGTTTTTTACATTTCTCACCAGAGAAATGTAAAAAATATTTTTAAATAAATCTAAAAACATTTCTCTTGGTGGCGCCGAATAATCAATTATATTTATAACCAATTATTTAAGTTTAATTAATATAACGTTAAATCAACTTTTAGGTATCCCGATTTTGACGGAAATGCATATTTTATTGTTAATTAAATTTATAATAGAAAAATATTTTTTTACGAGATAACATTTCGAAATCAAAGTGTTTACTTTCAAAGTTAAAGGCGAGAGTAACCATCAACGCTTTAATAAGCAAATTCTTTTCAATGGTTTTTAATTTGTCTGCTTTTTCTTTTGTTTGTGTTTTTTTAATTTTTCATTTGAATTTATAATTTGTTATTATCCGTTAACAAATAAATAAATAAATTAAAATAATAAATAAAAACACGTATATTTAACTATCAAAAAGGACTTTTATTTCTGTAGTATGTAATATGTGATGACCCTGATTCTATTCCGAATGTAGTGTACGGCGTACACGAAGCGGTGCGAGTTCGTAGTTATGGAAACGTTAAGCGTGTTGAAACAAGAAATGTATACGAAAGGGCGCTTCCATTATTATAACATTTCTCTGTTTACATATTGACCTCGTTGTTTCACCTAATTTTTCTCGGTTCTGAAAGTAATTTGTACATTTTCAAATAAATATTATTTTTAATATACATAAGTTATCATTGCAAGACGAAGATTTTTAAGAAAATTCGTTCAGCTGCTAATATGGAAACAACAAGCGAATCGTGAGTTTTATACAATGTTTAATATATTTTATATATGTATGTATTCGTTCTTAATGTTATTGAATAATACCTGCTTTTAAATTGTAGTGAAGATAAGTGATTTTTAATTTAGTTAACCATTATATTTGCATATTTTATGATTTCCGCACAAATTATCAAATATGTATTATTTTATGTATACAAATATGTATACAAGCCTAACCCAAGAGTACATATGTATGTACTCTTGGGTTAGGCTTGTCCTCAGACACATATAATTTTTACTTTATCTATGTACGTAGTAACAATACATGAAGTTTTGTGATCATGCGAAAATTCTAACTCGAGATTTTAAATGATTCGAACTCATAATCGATTACTAATCACGTTTTCATGATCTAGAAAAGTGTTTGTGTGTCTGTGTATTTTGGGGATTTTTTGAACATCATTAGTCCTATCGAACTGAAACATAGTATCGGTTACTGAAATTCTTATCGACACGACGTAATTTTTTTTTTAAATTTTTAAGTTTACCGGAAATGGAACCTCCCCTTATATGTAGTTGTCCTCTTTTTTTAAGTTTTTGAATTCAATTAACTCCCACACCGCTAACTGAATCGGATTGAAATTTTTTTAAATGTAATAGAAGTAATAATCTTTATAACTTCATATTTTTTAAATATTTTTATCTGAACCGAAAGTAGTACTTTTACTCTAGAGAATCGAGGCTTTTTATGTTTTTCTCAAAAACCTTTTTGGTTTATTGAAATGAAATTTCATATCTAGAAGTTTAAGCGTAATACCAAGATATGTATAAAATTTAGTAAGCATCCCTCAACCCAAAGTGGCAGTTTACTCTTGTTCGATTTTTCTTCCACTATGTTTTTCGACCCCTTTAAACATGTGTGTTCTTAACGAAAAAATTCAAGTATAATTTCTTATATCAATGTGATGAAATTAAAAAAAATCACTAAATTTAATAAAACAATTTTTCATTATTTTATTTTGACCTTTTAAATTATTTTAATCTTCTTGATATTTATTGTGTATAATAAAGATAGTGATTTTAATTAAAAATAAAAATAAATCACTAAATATAATGAACTGGAAGTGGGAATGTTTCCTCTTAGAAAGGTCAAAAATGTTGTCGCCTGGATTCTATCCATACCCCTAAACGTATTAAGCTGAAATTTGTATTCTGTATGTACTAACTTTGAGCTGCTAACGTTTTGGTCAGAATTCGTAAACCGGAAGTAGTATTTTTTTTTTAAACAATATTTTATTATTTTATTTTGACCTCTTAAATAATTTTAATCTTTTTGATATTTATTTTGTATAATACTGATAGTGATTTTAATTAATAATAAACAATTAACGAAATCCGACAGCCGGAAGTAGAACTTTTGTCTTGTATTGAAAATGCTGTATTTCGAAAATGTATCGAAAATGCTCAATTTGTATCGAAAATGCTGTAATAGCTATTAGTATTTCATAATGCTGCCGGTATGTGTGAATGCGTCTGTACGGTTCAATATAGAATTTTGTTTTGTGACTCTTATATTCCTCAAATACATAGATTAAGTCATGGGTTGGTCACACCCGAATTTTTTTCAAAGTGCACACATTTTCAACTCACCATACATATGTAAGGTATGTATTGTGTGCGGATATTTGTGCTTTTGAGTAATCTCTTATCATTTGCCAACCTAAACCTTAAACTTTGCCATCATCTTAAGACTTGATAGGAAACCGCGTATGTTATAATATAAAGTAAAGAGAAGCGATGGGGAACGGGCGACTACTCTTCATCAATCTTAGAATCAAATTTAACATTCGGATTATAGTTAAACTTTAAGTAGCTAAAGCTTGGTGGGTTCACTATTATTTTACCTACATACATACATACATATGTACATATGTACAACGCATATTTTATATCACTCTCGTGCTGCTAATCAATTTACTAATTTTCCAAATACAATCTTACAATTATAATTATTGTAAATTCTTATTTGAATCATATATTATGTTCACAATACATACATATATGTATAGTCTATTTACAAGGTTATTTTTTACACATGATTTTTCTTGTCAGTATTTATAGCATGATGTTATCTTATTTTAATGTTAGTGTTTAGGGCAAAAAGGGGGAGGGGGGAAATCTCAAAAGTCTAAGCATACTTATGTACATACATATGTAAAATAGATTGTAAAACGATGCAATAGCATACAGGTATTATTTCAAAAAAACATGTTAGTTGATACATAATAATACATATAGAATCTATAACATGCGAAGAATTTCCAACAATTGATTAAAAATAAGGGCTTTTTCTGTTAAAATTTTCAACCACTTTAATAAAATCCTTAAATAACGTAAAAATAGTACTTTTTTTAATATCGCTTAAAGTATGATTTAATGAAATTAAAAAAAAATTTAAATGAAAATTCAATTTCACTTAAAGCTTAATACGTGTCTATATTATATGAATTTTGTTTATAAAATGAATTCATGGACAGAGGGGATAGAGTAATCACTATCAAACTTTCTTTTTTGAGCAAATTATGTGACTTTTGAAAAGTTATTTTGAACTTTTGAAAAAAAAAAAAAATATATATATATATATATATATACATATATATATATATATATATATATATATATATATATATATATATATATATATATATATATATATATATATATATATCAGTGGCGTGCGGTCCATGGATGCGGTGGATGCGGCGCATCCCCTATAACTTTAAAAAGCCAAGAGTATTTTTAATAAATATTTGAATTTCGCTTCGATGTATTCTTAGTGATGTACGTGATTATGATGTAGTTTATGAGTATATATATATATATATTTCACATATCACGTGTTTTTTGTTACATGATGCATTATATAGGATCTTTTGATAATTTTTATTAAGGATTCGCATAGGCGGGCGGGCGGCCGGCCGGCCACAGGCGAGTGACGCTGGCGAGTAGACGCTGACTGAAGTGCGCCCGCGTCATGGATTCGGAGTCGATACCGATCCCATTTGCGCATGCGCACTATGAGGCTGTCTTATTCGCGCGGACGCGTTGACACTTGTTTAACCTCTACGGTGGATTCGGTTTCTCTGTTTGCTTATCTATTGAGTTTCACTTGGAAGCCGCTGTTGATCGATATTTCCGCACGCTACGCCCCAAGTTATTTATCAAAAAGCTAGCCGATTCATTTCTTTAGACGAAGTTAATCATTTATACTGTAAGTTGGTTATTTTTTACTTTTGAATTAAGTTTTCATTTTAATTAGTTTCGTCTAACTTTATTTTTAGTTTACTGTTCCACTACTTACGAGTTTTCATTATTGCCTTTAATATGGATATCGAAAATAACAATGAGAGTGGACTTGTCGTCGAGATCAATAATAATTGCAATTGTTTAATTGAAAATGTGCTGAAAAGAAGATTTGCTTCTCTCCCATTTAATGAAAAGGAGATTATTGTTAAGAGCCCCAAACCCACACCAATATTAAATATTCAGTCTAAAACAAAAACATTTAAAAGGTATTTTAACACAGAAACATACGAAAAAATTTCATGGATTTGTGGATGTGCTCACTTAACGAAATTATTCTGTTGGCCATGTATTTTATTTTCTCAAGAAGTGAATGTCTGGAGTAAATTTGGATTTTCTGACCTAAACAATTTAAGTAAATCGCGCAAGAGACATGAATGTTCTCAAGCTCACATATGTTCTGCTGCTCAATTTAAAAAATTTGGAAAGGGACCTCGTATAGAAAATTTTTTAAGTGCTCAATTTAAAGCAAATATTGAAATGCACAACAAAGAAGTTACTGCAAATAGATACATTTTGTCGAAATTAATAAGCGCGATCTGTTTTTTAGCAAAACAAGAACAACCTTTACGAGGACATTTTGAACACCAGGAATCGTAAAATAGAGGGAATTATATTGAATTGCTGTATCTGTTGAGTGAATCAGACATAAAATTGAAAACTCATTTAGATAACTCTACGGTGTTTACTGGATTATCGAACCATATACAAAATGACTTGGTATCCGCAATATCAAAAGTCTTGCTAGATGAGATTAAAACTGAAATACGTGCATCAAAATTTGTTTCCATAATTGTGGACGAATCTACAGATATCAGTCGCAAAGCTCAGCTATCTACTATTTTTAGATATGTAGATGAAAACAATGAAATTCAGGAGAGATTAGTTGGATTTGTCGATGTTAGTCCCAATAGAACAGCTAATTCTCTTTTTCAGCACATACGTGAGACCTTGGAAGAATTTGGTTGTTTGGACAAATTAATTGCACAAACGTATGATGGAGCGGCTGTAATGTCCGGGGAGCATAATGGAGTGCAACGAAAAATTCGAGATATTTGTCCTAATTCTTTATTTGTCCATTGTTACGCTCAGAGATTGAATTTAGTTTTGTCGCAATCTGTTAACCATATATCCGGATGCAAACGTTTTTTCAGCCGTATGTTGTCATTTTCAACTTTTTTTTGTAAGTCTTCAAGAAGAATTTCCCTTCTCGATTGTCAAATAAAAAAACGATTTCCCACTGCTGCCCCTACACGATGGAACTACAATAGCAAAATTTTAAATATGGTATTAGAATATCAAACAGAATTAATGGAAATATTTAATCAAATAATTAATGATGAAGACGAATGGGATACTGATGCTGTCATAAATGCTGAAGTCCTTCATCGTTATTTAAAAGAGTTTGAATTCAATTTCAATTTGCATTTATTTTCTGCAATATTTAATTCGGCAGATTTTTTATTTGAAATTTTACAAAAAAAAACCTTTGACATATCGTATTGCGTAAGTGAAATTAAAAAATTTGTAAAATATTTAGATAACAAAAAAGACGATTTTGATTCATTGTGGAACAAAGTAATAACTAAAAATTTTAATAGAAAAAGAAAATATGCTGAATGTGAAGAAGATGTGAAAACAACGTATAAACTTCACTATTCTGAAATTTTAGAAACTCTTTCAGTAAATACAACCAATCGATTTCGAGATATCGAAAATTTAAAATTTCTTTTAATTTTTTTTAACGTCAAAAAATTTAAAGAATATGAAAATAATTTTCCAGATATCCTATTTAAATCACTCCACCTAACTTATGGAAAATAATTTGATTTGATGAAATTAAAAAGCGAATTAATTTACATGTACTCAACGCAAGATTTTCATTTGAAATCTATAAATGACGTAAAGGAATTAATTGTGAAAGATGATCTAATAGAAGTTTTGGAACAAGTATTTAGTTTAATACAATTAATTTGTACGATACCTTCCACGAGCGCATCGGCTGAACGATCATTTTCGACTATGAAAAGAATTAAAACGTTCACCAGAAGTAGTCAAAGTGAAGAAAGACTCTCTGGTCTTACTAAAATTGCAATCGAAAAGAAAATAATGTCAAATTTAAAAAACAATAAAAAATTCTATGATGCGGTTATCGATGAATTTTGTAAAAAGGAACGAAGAATAAAATAAAATTTAAAAAAATAAATTGGTCGGTTTTTTTTTCAAACAAGAGACAGCATCCCTTGTTTGAAAAGTCACCGCACGCCACTGATATATATATATATATATATATATATATATATATATATATATATATATATATATATATATATATATATATATATATATATATATATATATTTATATATATATATATATATATAATATATATATATATATATATATATATATATATATATATATATATATATATATATATATATATATATATATATATATATATATATATATATATATATATATATATACATATTATATAAACGGAAGGAATGTGGATATGTTTTTATGTTCATAGGTATGTGTCGAGTGCATCGACAAGCATGGAGATTTCCAAAAAACAAATTTTAGAATTATCAAGAGTTATAATATCGGCTTTGACGATGACCACGACAACAATTTTTGTTAACTGTTATTATTATAATAATATATATTTTTTATTGAAATTAATTTATATTTTAGCGATATTTGAAAAATAAAATTAATTCCGGATCGCGGGGTCGAGCTGGGGTCCTTGGGCTCAGAACATTCACGCTAACCATTAGACTACGGTTTCGATAGAAAAAATGCTCTAAATTACGTACATAATATTCGATTACCCTTTACAAGTATGGGGAACCAATCATTCGCGTATATTCGGCTTTCGTCGACAATCGACAATCGACTTCGGCTTTCGTCGACAATCGAAAAAAATTTTTTTCTTCATTTTTTTTCATATTTTTCATTTTTTTCATATTTTTCAATTTTTCATAATTTTCATTTTTTTGTGCCTTTGTCTTTCCGAAACCAGTTGAAATCAACGGGCCCTACACTAGTATCTACTAATATTAAATTATTATCGAATGTGCACATGAAACGGATCGAAAATTTAATGGCGCCAAATCGCATTATGCATTATCAATTTGTGTACATATATTATATATGTACATATGTATGCGAGTATGTACATACATATATGCGGAATTTAAGCCCGTTCCCAGATTCCGAAACACAAACGAAATGTGTATGTAGCATGATGGGGTTTCAGCATCATACTCGCGTTAATCTCGTGCACATACTAATCGTGGCGCTCATCGAATTACACGATTACTCCGTCACACACCAGCACTCAGCCAGCTGATTCGATTTAACGCGAATAATTTGCCCGAGTCAAAATCATCTATGTATTTGTATATCCGATATCGGATCGAAGCGTGTAGGCAGATTTCTGATAAGGTTTGTTTTTTCTCGTGTGGGTCTGACGGTCTCTGGTCTTCGAATGAGGGTGGGAAGAAGTAATGAGAAATTTTGGAAGAATACCCGGTGCCGTGATTATTTGAGCCTTCTCATTGCGGCTGACAGCTGTCAACTTACAGATAGGAAGATTAAAAGGATATTAGCTTCATTTCATACACATGCCACGTAAACGTGTAACACGATCGCGTATTGTATGTATGTATGTACGAATATATGAATGTAGATACATAGCTGTCGCATCGTATTTATGCCCTTTTCAAATTAGATACACAATAGCTGTTGGTAAATTTTGAATCTTATTTTTGGCGTGCTATAAATAACTCCTCACCTTTCAAAAGCGTTCATATCCAAATTTTCCAACAAAAGATACTTAATCTTCAAAGATTTTCCATCGCTGTTGAATATAGCAAAAAGTCATCGAAAGGGATTCAAAGAGTTTGAGAATTATAATATTCCGTTTCAATGAACTGCTACATTCAATGGAAAAATAGATTAAAATCTGCAAACGTATCCGGAAATGTGAGTGCAAATATTTTATTGTAAAACTTTTGGACTTCTCCCAAGACTATTAAAAATTATGTGTTGAACATAGAATATTATCACATATGTAGTATATGTATGTATCAGTGGCGTGCCGAGACTTAAAATAGTGGAACTGGTTTGGACAAAAATATTTTTAATTTTTTAATTAAAATAATGTGACTTGAGGTGATGAGTTAGTTTTTCATTTTTGTCGTAATATGTAAGTATCCTAAGTATCACAATTTTCTTAATTACATCTTGTTTATCTTTAAAATTTAATCTTCTGAATAATTTTTCGAACAATCGATCGAGAATGCAACATTCCAAGGCCTCGTTATTTGATTCCGTCCTGATATTTTCTGAAGCAATCGTTGTGTAAGCCGAATCCCTTGTCGGACACACAGTAACACACAGACACACACAGACGCACACGCACACACATTTTTTCTAGATCATGAAAACGTGATCAGTGATCGATTCTGAGTTCGAATCAGTGAAAATCTGGAGTTAAAATTTTCGCATGATCACAAAACTTAATCTATTGTTACTACGTACATGGATAAAATAATTAAAATAAATGTATCGGTCGTGTGTTCAATCCGTTTGTTATGTACGTATATCGTGAACGTATGTATACGAAAATCGTAAGTGAATGAAAAAAATTGTTTACGGGGAAATAATTTGAAACCTACCTCCAGCGCATCGCGCGGCTCAGCCAGTGTGACTTTTTTTTTTTTTCTTTTTTCTTTTTTGTTGCCATCTTATCGATTCCCGATAAATCATCACCAGTGATATTGTTGCTCTTCAGATCATGTACGGGCACTACGGAATCATCACTCCGTCCCCAAAATTGTGAATTGGGCTTCTGAATCTCTCACATTCAGAACACCAATTCGTGAGGCTTTTTTCGCTTTAAACGCCTCTGCTGGTGAGTTGTGTCCAATAGCTGCAACGCTTCTATGTTAGGGTAACGGTGCAGTCTCAACTCGTGCCTCCCGGCGCATTCTCGGATGACTTCTTTTACTTTTTGGATTTTAAGGTCCTTGTGGATCTCTTCATTTGTGACGAGGCAATATGCATCGGTGATATCGAAATCTTTATTATTGTTCGTTTACCATGCATACTTATGAATAGCGGGTAGTATACATATATATAAGACCATCGCTAGGGACCCCGCTTTTATTATGTGTGGAGTTCGTAGTCCTCTTGATGGTCACGTTGCTTTATCTAGTAGTGAAGCGGTTAATAATGTTGTGAATGCATTTATCCCTGTTGATCGCTTTGATCTACCTTCTCACGTTCTTATCCGTAATATTGCTTCTTATGTTACTGAACTTAGTTGCTATGAAGATGATGTAAGTATGATGTAAGAACAACCCGAATTTTTGATGATTCGCAAAAGTACTCGTTTTGTATTATTTCAAATGTGCTAATTTTTAAATTTTAATATTTAAATGTGCTAAATTTTACTAATAATTTGTGAAAATTTTGAAACGATTTTGCACATGCTCTTGTAAAGTTAGTTATGTTTTTGAAAACGCGTGCTCTAAAGTTAAGTAATTAAAATGTAATATATAATAGTTGAAAAACGTAGCCGCCTAAATATTGTTTGGATTTATTTAAATTGATCTACGTTTTATATGTTTATAGTAAAGACTAGTAAATTTGTTTTCAAATTAAATATACATTTTATTTTATTATATGCAATGTATATTACTTCAATTTAAGTTGGCGATCTGCGATGCAATTAAATGAACGTTTTATGGAATCAAATGTTCTCTTCAGACTGGTATGTTTTAATGGAAATTATTGTAATTATATTATATCTCGCCGTATAATATTACGTGCAGTGGAAATGTACGGCATAAAAAGTCTTTAGCGGCACTTGTTTAATTTAAGCATCAATTAAATAAATGCGTCGTTAAAAATCTCGTTGATGTATATTTAAAATCTTGATTATTCATTATACTAATTATACATACATATATACATACCGATGTTAATTGATTTTATATTAATTTATTTATAAATCAGAATTTTTCGCGGCCAAAGGCAAGTTTGTCATATTTTCGGTTCATGTACATAAAGTTAGTTTGAACGATAAAAGAAAATTTATACTATATAATAATAATACAGTAAATAAAAACGAATCTTCCGTAAAAGGGACATCAGGATGAGGAATGGCCAACGACGACGAGACAGTGCGAAAAAAGTTTTTCAATCCTCATCCGGGGGATTTTTAGCAGTGGTGAATTGCAGAGGGAAAAAATCTGCCGTGTAGGGTGTCCCCCCGTGTTTGAAGACAAATTAGCAAAGTTTTCGCAGAACCGTGCGGGGGTCTCCAAAAGTTAAATTCATTAACTTCGCCTTGGTTGGGTAATGAAGTGAAATCGCGCAGTAATGGGGAAAAATGCAAAACACAATAAAAATGAAACCCTAAAATGGCGGGAAGGCTGACTAAATTGATAAATTAAAATAAATTATTTAAAATTTGACCAGATTTAAAAGCCTAATTCAAAATTTGAACACATTGACATTCCTACTACAGACATTTCGTCTTATCATGGGTAAAATAGTTACCGATTTTAATATAAAATACAACATTTAGTACATATATACATACATAGCTATCGAAATTCAAAACCGGGTCTAATCGAAAGGTTAAGTTATTTATGTATTTAATTTAATTAAAATTTCATAATACTCATTCATAAAATGCATCAGATTTTATATGCGTCGTAAACGCATGACTTATTCATGCGGTCTGATTGTTTAATATTTTCGAGGTCGTAAAATTTCTCAAACAATAAAGTGGCTCATTATTTCAGGGAAACTACCCCTTCAAGAAGAGGGTCCGTTCCCTTTCAGAAAACGAAGTCTATCTACTTATGATAATGAAGAAAGTTTGCGAGGAGACAATGACTAGCAGTAGCCATCTTCCGCATCATCAGGCCGAACCGTGGCGCGGGCGGGTGGGAAAGAAGGGGGAGGTGGCCTTTTGTCGCAACCCCTAAAATTAAATAACGACCATGCGTTCACCCTCCTCTTCAAAGCTCTTGGACAAAGTCGTTTCGGGAACTTGTTCGTCCGTTATAGATTTCCCAGACTTCGAAATTCACAATTACAATGAGATATGATGATACTTTGAAAACGGTTGCAAACGAACAGCTTCTTAACTCTCCCTTTCCTCACAAATACATTCCGCACTATCGCAATGATGTTGACGTCACTTAAGCTTATAAAATGTGTACTTCAAAAGTTTTCTGTTTGTAAATTATTATGGTTGTGGCTATTTGCAGGGGTCTACGTGACTTGACAGAATTTTAAATGACAGAAAACGCAAATATCGGAAGGCAAAGATCGAAAATCGAAAGATCTTAAGTCGAAAGATCAAAAAAAAAATAGTGCATGGTAAACGGTACATACTCACTTAATTTGCGCGAGCAGGATACAACAGGAACAAGAGGAACAGGCTTTTCGTCCCGTATTAATGTGCGCGCGCACAATACGGGAGGAAAAGCATGTCAAGTCACGGAGACCGAAATCTATTATAATAACGTGCGAAATTTATTTGCCTCATGTATAATGAATGATTGATTAAACAAGTCTAGCATACATTAAATGTAAGAAATTATAATCGGATTATAAGTTCACGCGCATGCGTAGAAGGCTTTGCGCCTGTCGCAGATTTTGTACCTGCAAATAGCCAATAATTCGCAGATATAGTACCTGAAAACAGCCAATTATTCTCAGATATAGTACCTGCAAATAGCCACAACCTATTATTATACTAGTACATTCATATATTGAGATCTCAATCAATGTAGTCAAACGTTTCTAAAATGTTAATACTAGGCTTATTCAAAAATACAAATATGTACATACATACATACATACATGGGTAAAGTTTTGTGAAGCCTTGTCCAAATACCACTGACTGAATTTGCTATGTACATTTTATATGTAAATCTTAGCAGTAATTCTGCATTGGGTATAGATATGTTTATATGTAATGTTCTGTTGAAAGCAATTTCACATGATAGATGCTGAATTACGATCTGCACAAAATATAGACCTTTTAATTTTCCATTTTTTTCATCCCAGTTGATAGAACCCATCTTCATTTTTTCATAGAACATTTGCAACATTTAAATATGCGGATCGCCTGTTTGTGCCCACAGGTTCACATAATTCACTGACATCGAGCAGTAAATGTATAAATCTATTGTGTGATATGTTTTCACCGACTTAGTTGGGACTCAATGAAAGTATACTTTCTAGTGAAAGTTTACTTAAGCCGTGGAATACAGATTCACTGTAACACATACATCTAATATTAATTTCGTATCTAATATAATATTATCAAATCGTATTTGTAAATTTAGATATAAATTTTTTGACATCTCAAAAATGCATTACTTCTGGACAAATTACTTTTTGATTAAGGTCGTGGTACTAAATATACGGCTTAGCTCAAGGGTACCTAACCTTTTTTGAGGTTAGAAGATACTTTTCAACTCAGTTTTCATGGCGATCGATTTTTGGTAAGAATCTTAGATTTTTTTAGCTTGTTTAGTTTTTAAAAGCTAAAAATATTCTTATTTTTTAAAAGTTACAAATATTAAATATATTATTTTTATAAATATATATGTCAAAAAAAGTCTTTTAAATATGAGTATTTTTCTGGATTCAATACAGCCCATTTATAAGAAGATTTCAATTGTGTTAACGCAATTGCAATTCAACCAACTGTAATTCTAAATTTCCCACATTCATTGAGATGGTTTCTGCTAGACTTTGGACGTTATTTTCATTCATATTTTAAGGCGATGATAAGAAATTGTAAATTTTATGAAGCTCATAAAAGCAATGAAACCTCTTGTTACATTAATCCAATATTTTTTTGTTTTAAAAGCCATTCCTATTTTGAGGATTGGTCGCATTATTATCCTTGCTCTAAATTAAAAATGTTCTTATTTCAGGCAAAAGCTCTCTAAACCTAACAAAAACACATCCGTTGCTCAACCACCTTACTTCATTATAAATCAGCAAATGTGTCACAACCTCCTGCAAAAGAATTTTAAATTTTCTCCGTAACATTTTACATCTAATAGAATTTATAATTCTTACATTTTATTTTAAAATATGAAAATCATTACTATTTTCAAAATTCACAATCGTAATATAGAGACCAGCCATAAATAAGAAACCCTTGGTTTAGCTTATCAGAAAATTAATAATAACGCTAATTTTCAATTATTCAATATGTATCTATAATATCATTAAAAATATCTCATTTAATATATTAAGCCAGGCCTGGGTAAACTGTGACCCGATTCGAATTTTCATGCGGCCCGCTAAATTTTTGGTTATCAGAAAATCACTTATTACAAGATTTTTCTACGTTTCACTTCGCTAACGATTCAGTCTTTCGATCGTTTTGAAAATTTGTCATTATACGCGGTTTGGTCAACGATGGAAATTGAATTTAAGTAATTATCATGAAGTCAAGTCATTGATTTGATTTAAATCTATTCTGATAGTTTGAGGGTGAAAAATGATCGTAATAGACACGTTTAAAAATGCAAACATTTTGGACATCTTGACGTTTGGCAGTCAGTAACCTTATATGTTTGACTTTCCGCCACCCTCTGGTCTTGTCAGATTTTAATTGTTTAAACGACACTAAATCTTATAAAAATTGCATTATAGGCTCTCATTATCTCCCATATATGTTTTTACTTCACTAATAGATTATTTATTTATACAAATACGGCCGCAAGGACCATTAAACTATAATACAATAGAACAGTAATAAAAAAAAAACAATATAAATATAGGAATAGAAAGATAGGAGTTTTAAGCAATGAAGATACCTGAATTGAATAAATAAATGAAATGAAAAAAATAAAATAAAATGCATTTAGCCTTTGTACATATTAGAGAAATGATGTAACGATTTTTTTAAATTTTGTTTACTAATATTAAATAGATCAAATTGGCCAAAGTCATTTCCCAGTTTATGAAGACTGGGTAGCGTTGAATTTTTGTTAGAATTTGTGGCATAATTTTGGATGCGGAATAAATAGTTGCATCTGGTACATCTCGCCGATGTATGAAAATTTATGAGGTCCACCAATTCACTTCAGTCCATAACGCCGCTGAGAACACCAAACAGACATAATAGATCATTGATTATTCTCCAGTCACAAAGTTTGAATAATTAATGTTAAAATTGTTTTATTTATTATATTTATTAATTGTTCATTATTTTATATAATTAATGTTAAAATGGTTATATTATAATTCGATATTCGTCTTATGGCCAAACCCCGAGACTTTATTTTTGAAATGTCTGACAGTCAGAACTGTATATATACATATATCAATCATATATGTCTGACAGTCAGAATTTGCATACAACTCTCTAATTTTGGTGGTTCTTCGAATGCTGCGTACGGACCAAACCAACGACGACTTTGGTCCAACGTTTTAACCAGCAGGATAAAACCAGTAGCGTACAAAATATCGAAATAAAAATTAAATTTAAAAATTGAAATTAAATATCAAAATTAAAACTATTATTATTATATTAAAATTAAATTCAAATATCAAAATAAAATTATAATCAATATATTAAAATTAAAATAAAATATTGAAAGTTAAAACAGAACATGCCCAATTTAAATAAATTTTCGAGATTGACCTAAAATTAGATCATCAACAATCACAAACAGGTAATCCTCGACTTTTGTTTGTCGAAGATGTTTTGACTTACGAAGATACGCACTAAGATCGAAAAAAAAATCAAAGAATTATTATTTTTACTTCCCCGTAATGCGCAGTTACTGAGAATATCTCATGTATAAGTATGGGTGACCGAGCGATGGTCCCAATCCGGTACGTTGTCGGTTTATCAAACGAAATTTTTTTAGTCTTCAATTGTTTCTCTCGTCGAAATAAATCAATTAATTAAATCATTTCAGAAGTAAATTTTATCGGATAATGTCTTCAACTGTTTCTCTCGTCGAAATAAATCAAATAATTAAATCCATCTCAGAGGTAAAATTTATCGGATAATGTGTGATTATTAATTTTATTTCGACGAAAGAAAAAAAACCCTTTGACAAATCACCGACAGTTTTTTTGTTTAATGTCTCATCGGCGGCGGAAACACAGTAGTATATCGTGACGACTTTTAATAAGAAATAACAACAAGGTTTTTTTCGCTCGTAATCAGAGAAATTATAATATTTCTCTATTTGTAATGCATATCGTCGTAATTCAAAACATTTTTGTAATTCAAAACATCAACGATGATCTAATTTTAGCTCAATCTCGCTCGTTAGCTTAATTTTGATATTTAATTTCAATTTTTTAATTTAATTTTTATTTGGATATTTTGTACGCTACTGGTTTTAAAAGTTGGCCAAAAATCGTCGTTGGTTTGGTGCGTACGGACCAGAAGAGACCGATCTGTGATATTTTATTTTTTATATTAAAATCCCTCTTCGTGATTTGATTTTGATTTTTAAATGCTTTTTATTATTACGAAATTATGTTCACAATACATCTTATATCTATTTTAATAGCTACTGATCTACTGATCATTTTCTATTTTACAATTTTAATTTAATTTGGTTAGTAATTACAGCATTATATTATTCTAATGTTAATCTAAAGCATAATAGGAAAAAGAGCTCAAAAACCTATTTACAATCCTTATAAATGTTCATAATACATCTAATACATAATATTAATTAAAGACTATCTAAAGTCGATGACCTAAAGCAGATTGTGTTTAGGTAATCTGTGTTTATACCTGAAGGGTATAGACATTTTGTTGTAATCACCGAGACTCTTCACAAGTGTGTTAGTATGGTTATTAGTGATTCTTTCATAGAATCTACTGGTTAGTTTGTTAGTAATGTCTGTAACAAACGGAATATTATATATAGCATGCAGTTTTTTCAGGTTAGTATATATGGGTGTATTATAAATTATTTTAAGGGATTTATTTTGTATTACTTGGAGCTTGGAAAGGTTAGTATTCGAGGCGTTATTCCATACAGGTGAAGCATAGGTTAATAATGGTAATATGAGCGCGCGATATAATTTTATTTTATTTAGCGTTGATAAAGAACTATGGCGATTAAATATTGGGTATATTGAGGATATACCCCGCATCGCCTTGCATTTCGCTGCCTCAATGTGAGGTGCCCATCTCATTCTTTTATCAAACGTTACTCCTAAATATTTTATTACTGACTGCCATTTCAGACTTTCTCCAGAGGGGATTTTCAGATCTGAACTTGGCTTATGTTTTCTAACACTAAAGAATATGGCGTCTGTTTTGGTTTGATTAATTTGAATTTTCCACTTAGTGAAGTGTTCAGTCATTGTTTTAATTGCAAATTCAAGATTTTTAAGAATAGTGTCTGGTTTTTTGCTACTTGTGAAGCAAGCTGTATCATCTGCATATAGGGCTATGTGACAGTTTTTTGGAATAGGTATGTCATTTATATATATGGAGAACAAGAGTGGGCCAAGCAAGCTCCCCTGCGGAACGCCAGCTGCGATTATTTTTGGAGACGATAATTCATTATTTACGCTAACCACTAGCTTTCTACGAGTTAAGTACGATTTGATGATGAGAATTAGGTAGTTTGGTATTTTGTTAATAAGGAGCTTATGAATGAGTCCATCGTGCCAAACCGTGTCGAAGGCCTTTTCTATGTCGAGACATACCATTCCGGTACTTCTCTTCATATTAAAGTTCTTCGTCACGTGTTCAGTTAGTCTTGTTAATTGTTGGGTCGTGGAATGTCCAGTGCGAAATCCAAATTGTTCATTTATTAATTTCTTATTTACGACTTTAAGTAAACGTGTGTAGATTATTTTTTCCAGAATTTTTGAAAGCGTGCAAAGTAAGCTAATGGGTCGATAATTGGCCGGGTTTTTTGAGCTTTTATCGGGCTTAAGTATGGGAATTACGTTGGCTGTTTTCCAGTATTCTGGGAAATACCCGGTGAGTAAACATGCGTTGAATATTTTAGATAGTGAGACTAAAGCTTTAAATGGAAGTTGTTTGATTGTGATGTTATCTATTGAATCTCGCCCAGGTGCCTTTTTATTTTTTAAATTACGTATTATATTTTGGATTTCACACGGATGCACCAATTTTATATTTTTAGTACTGTTAGTGGGAGTTTTTGTGATGATTTTAATGGACCGGTTGACTTTATTATGCGTTGGTATGTGATTGTAATGTTGTGTGAGTGTGTGATGTTTTTGGAAGGATTTTGATAATAGTTCTGCTTTGTCGCAATCACGCGTCACTGAGATTCCTGCATCATCTAATGGAGGAATCGAGTTTTTTGTCCTGCGAATCGCTTTAGCTAATTTCCATAGAGAGCCATCAACTAAGCTCAATTTTTCTAATTTTTTAGACCAAGCTTCATTTTTGATTTCTTTGATTCTAATTTTAATTTGATATGTGAGCTTATTAATTAATGTTTTCAATGCTGGATTTTTTGATGTTTGCCAAATTTTACGGAGTTTATTTTTACTTTTAATTAGATTTGCAACAAAGTCAGTTATCTCTAATTTGTGTTCAATGTATTGTGTCTTAGGTATGTGAAGGTGTTTGGATCGAGTTATTGATTTCGTTAGGTGTATTATGGAGCTGTCGATTTCGGTTTTGTTTGTGAGTGTGGTAGAAGTTAGAATGGTTTGGTCATTTATGTATGACTTGAACTCTCGCCAGTTAGCTCTCCCGTAATCCCAACTATGCTTGATGATTTCCTCGGGTTTCCCGTCGATTGAGAAGATTATCGGGAGATGATCAGACGACAGGGTTTGAAGGGCATTTGGTGTCGATATTTTTGGGCAGTTCTTGACGAGGACAAGATCTAGTGTGGATGGTTGTGAGTTATTTGTGGGATAGTGTGTGTATGTATCCGGATGAAGTAAGATTGTATCTGTTAGTTGAATGTATTTATAAAGAGTTGTGCCTTGTAGGTCAGTGTTTACGCAACTCCATAACGGATGTTTGGCATTAAAGTCACCAGCTACCACTACCGAACTACCAATGTTAAATATTTTGTTAAGATCGGATGCCAATAATCGTTTTTGGGGAGGATTGTAAGCGGATGCTACTATGTGATGGGTGTTGTTAATTGTTAGTTCGATGGCGGTTAGTTCTAAATTTTTTAGTGGCGGAGTTATTACGCGACAATGTTTAATTGACGATTTTATAAAAATGGCAACTCCCCCTCCATGCTGTTCTCGGTCTTCGCGATAGCAGTTAAAGTTAGGTAGGTTAATACGGATATGAGGTTTTAAGAAGGTCTCGGAGATTAAAACTATGTCAACACAGTACTCACCGATCGCCGACTCTAGTTCGTCAATCTTATTCTTAAGTCCACGAGCATTCCAAGCTAGAATGTTCAGGCGCCTCCCGTTAATCAAAGACATCGAGATATTCGACAAGCATGAGTGCCAGCTCTAGTTTGTCGGTGCAACCGCTGGCCTTGGCACGAATCTCCTGGAGGATCTTCAACATCTTCGTCATAGACGCCATGGAAGTTAGGTCTGTTGTTGGTTGAATGTTGGGATTGGTTGGTTGGTGGGGTTTTTTAGGGATATTTGGGATATTTGGTGAAGGAGTTTTAATGGTCGGTAGCTTTGGGAAGTTATGATCGTTAACGACCGGGATATTTTGTGGCTGCGCCACTGGGAGTTTCCAAGGGTTTGCTTTGACAATTGATGCTCGATTCTTCCTCGATTCCAGCATTTTCAGATAGCTCTGTCTTTTTGGACAATCTTTGAAGTTAGCGGGGTGAGATCCTGAACAGCCTGAGCAGACAGCAGGGGTAACTATTCCTTTATTGCATTGTGCGGTGAGGTGAGTGCCGGCACATTTGACGCACTTGGCCTGCCGATTGCAGTTTTTCGCAGCGTGTCCATATTCTTGGCATCTGAAACATTGAGTAATATTTTGTGATTTACTAGTATATTTAACGACACTGACCTTTGTGTAACAGATGTACCGGATTTCTTTAATCTTCTTTGCCGATACCGATGGCTCGAAGAACACCAAGTATAGCTCGGTGGCGTTGCTCCTAGGCTCCTTCGTCTTCATCTGTATGACTTTGGTTACAGGGAATCCCTGTCTGATGATGTCATCTTTAATATCAGCTTCCGGCAATTTCGGCAAGCCACGTACGACACTTTTTATTTCCTTTTCCTCCTTCCTGGAAAAGGTATGGAATTGTCGGTCTGGTGTCAATCCATCCCGAAGTTTTTTAAAGTCTTCAAGACTTTTACATTGTATCTTGACATTATTTTGACCAATGTAAGTCATTGTGAAGTCTTTTATAAACTTCTTGATCGACTCGATCATGCTGCCGTGAGTGCCAGTAGCTGTCATGATGATGGGCGGGATTCTTCCACCGCTTCTGGGGACATCGGAAACTTCCAAGAGCCCTTCAAATTTGTTTTTCTCCTGAATTTTAAATTCAGGAGCAACATCTTTCACGTTCTTTGCCGTATGTTTTGGAAACTGCCACTCGGTCTCCATCTGAGCGGTCTGAGAGCAGCCTGGTTGAGGAGCTTCGGTAGTAGTTATCAGTGTCTTCTTAATTCGCTTTTTCAGGTTGGATCCTCGCATGGTGCCAACATGTGTTCGTTTGGTGTTCGTTTTGTGGGGGGTGTTTGTTTTGTATGTTAAAAGGTGTGGGTTTTTTGACAGTATGGCGTATCGCTGTATTATGAGCGCTCGCACAGAGAGTACGTCTTCGGCACGTCCGTTCTCACGGAGCGTCGAGTGACGAGTGGCTCTTCGTGATAATAAATGTTGTATATATCGATAAACAGTATTTTACTTGCAGCCCGCCACACTTTTCATTTTTAATTCCTAATGTGGCCCTTCCATTCAAAAAGTTTGCCCACGCCTGACTTGAGCTGTCTCTATGTTTATGTTTTAATTCCAAATTCTTAGTTGCTTTAAAATGATGCCTATTATAAATAGGTTTATAATAATTATAAGTCCCAATACATTTTTTTTTATGAATTAACTCAATAAATACAGAAGTATAATATTCGATTCGTGTGAAAGCTTTGTAGGAAATTGGTTCGTATATGCGTCATCTCCGTTATTAATTCTTTTCCTTTGCTAGCTGAGATCTTCGTTCAATATAGTAGGTATTATATGTACATATATAGTAGCCTATAGATATGTATGTATGTATATGACGTGAGTGTGTTCTCGCCAATATTAATGTCTGGATCCGGACTAAGATCGCTTATTGAAAGTATCTCTTTTGTTTGAACCATTCCGTCTTTGGAAGTTCGTCTTGCCTACCGGAGCATAATGCGAGATCCACTCGCCTTGATATATTCTCCTTTAGATTCTATCGAAAGCTTTTATGTGTGAAAGTTTTCACGAGGAATGCGCAACTTTTCCTTCTATACATCTACATAAGTACATTTGTAGGCTTATTGTATACATATGTATGTAGGTATGTATGTATGCTAGGGGAAAATTCGACAACTTTTAACTCCTATCGAATATATTTCGCGAATCGCCGTAATTTACGATGCAAAATTCCGTTCGTGATCGTAAAAGCGATACGAGAATATCGCATCATTTGATACAACGCACGTTTTAACAAATAATTTGAGACGAAATAATACGGGAAATATATACGTGAAAGCTTTTATGTGTTCCATAAACATTCAGTATTTCATTTTTGCACAAGGTTTGCGTTTAATTGAATCGCAATGATTATTTTTTAAAGATATTTCTTGCCAATTAACAAAAGTTTGACAGGCTCGTTCCGTTCAATGGGTGATTGATGATGATGCGTAATTGATTTTATACAAATTCGTCAAGCCCGCAATTTGTCGCTCGGAGATTAATGAATCATTATGATATCAATTTTGTTTACTCTTCAAGTTCAAGTCGAACATCTCCGCTGACGTTTTTTTTCCTCGAAAAAATAAGGATTGTTATATTTGGAGATCTTTCAAAGATATTTGTATTGCGTCATGTCAAAAACAATTTATTGTAACGTTTTCATCAAACCGATAATCTTCTCGAGTTTCTTTTCGATTTGTACGAGTGGAAAATTAATATTGTCTATGGCGGAAAATTCCCAAGACGACTCGGACGTAGCTTTTCCAACACACGTAACGACTTTAAGTGGAAGCTTCCGTCAGACATGTCTTCTCAACTACAGGTCGTTTCGATCTTTTATAGATAAATTTTACTATTATATGTAGCAATGAAATAAATACCAAACAAAATCAATTTTATTCCTAAATTTCATTGTATTTTTGAATCTCATAACATGCATAGCTAAGAAATATTTTAAAGTATTTTTTTTATTATAATAATTTTAAGATGCTTTCAACACGGTGTTCGATTAATTTACATAAATATTTTATAGTATCATCAAATGATCAGTACAATTGAAATTATAAAATAAAAAACGATAGTTTACTATCAAATATTATCCTAATGTACATATTTATCATACTTTAAGCTGATGAGTAAGTCTTTATATACCTGTGTAGTGTGTATAATCATCATCATTCACAGCCAATCGCCATCCACTGCAAGATGGAGCCCTCTCCTATACGCTACCATTCGTCTCTGCTTTGGGCTCTCATCCATCATAACTCACAATTATTTTTTTTCTGGTTTCATCCCCGGTGGCCTTCCTTCCACCCTTTTTCATTATCTTGGGTGCCGTTCGAACACTTCTTTCGTCCATCTATCGTCCGTCATTTTAGTTACGTGACCCGCTTATTGCCATTTTAATCTCTTTACTCTCACTCAGTGACGCAGAATTCGTAAACGTAATTTAATATATTTCCTTTGACAACACAAAGCACTTTTTATCTACAAATATATGAATTTTTAATACATTTTTATGTAATGTATGTATGTATATCATGCTTAACTTCTAAAATTCAGATATTTCTCATATTTTCATATTTTTTAAATTCTAAAATGAAACCATGGAATATTTTATTTACATAAACATATATGCGTATTTTATTTATTTATATTTTAAAGTTATTAGTTGTTTCATTCGTTTTGGAAAAATACAAACTACATGTATAATAAAATATGCATTCAAAACAAATTATATGATATGTACATAAAATTTGTATATCCGCTCTTTCATAAATTGCTTTAATCTCTTTTGGTTTTGCTGGTGGAATTTTTATGAATTCTAACATCCTGTACGTGTTTGTATTTTGTTAAACGTACATTCAGTTATAGAAGCGCATTAAATATGGAATATGTGAGTCGCTAACTCGACCGGAAAAGCTCTCTCTGTATCATATATTTTCAATATCGAATTTCCCACGCCGGCCACCACTAGCACTATCCGCATTAATAACTCTTTCATATTATACGTAAACACACATTCCAATTTCTTTCATTTTTTTATCATGCTATGTACATATATACAATGTACATATACCATTGCAACCAATCATTGCAAAAAAAAACGAGAGCAGATTCGCAATTAATCCACTAGAAAGTGCTCTCTTTGGCTTTTTTGTCGCTTTGCAATTTTCTCCTAGTCGGTTTTTTCGTTGAAGGTTTTTTTATTATTTTATGTGAAAATTTCCAACGTTTCATATACGCGGTGTAGTATTAATGGAGGCGTGGAGGATGTTCAAAATGGTGTACCTCCACACACGTCTCGAGGTTCATTAATCTCACCATCGAAAATGGGCCTTTTCCTCGTCGGCCGGAAAAACCGGGGGAAATGCGAGAAAAACCACCGCAGAATGGACCGATAAAGATAAATATCTTATTCGCATCTTTTTTGCGGGTTAAACGTTTGATTAATGGAGCCCACGGTCGTAGGGTTATTTTCTTGACCACGTTCACAACAAACGAAACGATAAATCGATTTTTCAAATTCAATATCGCTAAATGTGAAGAGGAAACGCTTGGGTGAGGCATGTTTTGAAAGGCAATATTTTCTCAGATCCTAACGAACAATTTTGACTTCTAACAATATAAAAATATAAACGCAAATAGAAATTTCTATCGGCTAAACTAGTCAAAATTTCTCAATATAACGTGGATATGTTTATGATTCAGTAATGGTAATCGATAGCTCAAATAAAAAAAATTTTCACCACCTAAAGAAATTTTTAAAACATGTTGCACTTACATAAAATATTCAGCAACTGTCTATGCAAATGAGGGAGCAACGTTGTTTTGAAATATTTGAATTTAAAATACGCATAGGCATGTTAAATATTATACATACATAAATTAGAATTATGCTAGCCAAAGATTTTTTGATCGAACAGTCTTGTACCTGTAACGCAAATTAAATGTTAATTTCGTTCAATTCATTTTCTTTAATTTAATTTTAACGATTTTATCTTTACATAATTGCCCCTAAGGTGACACTTACGGCCAGAACATATGTACTACATTTGTTTGTATTTAAATACATAAATTTGATATTTAATTCAAATAATGGTGACAATTGAGTATAGCTCGCCACTTTGGTGGGAACCGTTTCAACAATGAAATCAGATTATTTGACCAACTTTGATGAGAAACAATCGAACTGAAGTCATATACATACACCACTGGATCGGGAATCGAGCTCGTTACCCTTTAGTTATTAGCATTGTAGGCTAACCACTGAGCTATGTTGATGGTTTATTTAATTCAAATATTAAATTAATTTATTAAAATATACGCAAACAAAAATATAAAGTAGCATATTTTTTACAGTGAATGTCAGTTTGTCTTAGTATAAATTAACTCAACAAAAATTTATGTACATCTTATATTACTAAATACTTTCATTTCTACAATTCACAGCTAAATATTAATAATCAGTCTGAATAAATTAACCTCGGTGAAACTTTGTACCACTAATGAATGACGAGACTAGCACTCTCTATTAAATGCGAGTGAACTTTTAATGCATTCCTATGAAATTTGCAACTTCGAAAATTTTCATATTTCGCTCGGAGTCGATGATACGAAAACAATCTTTACTGAAAGCCATTTTCTCAGATGGGAAGGTAAATGTTATTTGACTGGTGGGTAAAAATTTAAAGAGATTACAGCCAACCTTAAAATCAATCTACGTGTCCGCAATATATTCAAAACTTTTTACCTTTTATTTTTATTGACTTTTATTTAATAAATTTAATAAATTTCCCACGGTAAACTTTGCTTAGTACGACAGCAGCGCCTCCGCGACGACCGGTGATATTGACATTTTTTTTTGGATTTGCATTTTAATTCCTGTCCTTGGATGGAAAGTGGTCGTGAAGATAAAGTTTTCTAGAACCTTTAGAAATTTTTTAAAGCTTGAAATCAAATCATTCGGAAGATGTGCGTTCATCTGATCAAAGTCGACGAAAGTTCCTAAGAGCTTTGAAATACTCCACGCTCAATATAATTTTTATGGGGGTATTTTCAATCGACTTTTTTGGATTATAAAGCGTCTGCTTTTTAAGCCGACTTTAAAAGTCACCTTTCTTTTAAAAAAACATGTCTCCAAATCTAATTACTCATATCATAGTGATCAAAATATTCAGATTAGGGTTTAAGAGCTGCCTCTTCTGTTTTAGAATTTATTTACGAACGGGTAATGTTAAATAATTTCCCGAAAGGAAATGGATACTGAATTTCAAACACTATCGTAGTTTCATTGTTTCTTATACATAATTATCCTAGAAACGGATATTCTTCCTTGGTTTTCTTTTACATCACATATTCGAATGGTCCAATCTCTTTGAGAAAAGGATATTATTAAGTGTCAATTAACTGGTATTATATAAAACTGGATATTTTCAATAGAAGAAAACTGACTGATCTTAACGTTAGAAAGAATTTGGAAAATCGGATCAATATTTATCTTATTTTTTTATAGTTAACCATCCAAATCAAACTTCATATATAAGCTTTAAACATACACAGGATATATGTATGTATTTACATATATGAGCCGTTATGTTTGAAAGTGGCATAAGTCCACTTTTCTCCATTTCGAAAAATATTTCGCAAAAACTTAAATAAAATGTTTTGACCTTTTGTACGTTTATTCTGCTTTTACGAAGTTCTGGACATATCAAATTAAAATAAGTAAAAACAATTTGTGAATTAAACAAGCAGAAATAGTGTTTTTGGAACTGAAAATTGGACTTCCGCCTCGTTCAAATATAATCTCATATTGTTAACTAGGGTTTCCTTTGACGCAATTTCTTAATTACATTTAAATATAATACAATAGTGCTCATTTATTTTGCGCCTATGTTATTATTCATAATGCTTTTGGTGTTGTATTAAACCACGTTTAACTATAATTGTCATTTATTCGTAAATAGCTCTTAATCCGTATGAAGGGCCCAGCTTTGGTCTATAATCCTCTGACTATAAAGCGCAAACTAAATAAATTGTGGAGTTCAAAAGGGTCAGGGGTGTTAAACGCGAGATCCTCGTCCAGCTCGCTGGCACCTGTCAGCCAACCCTGATGATTCAACCTCCACTAACCCTTGTCCCCCCCCCCTCTTCCTCCGTAACACACCCTTATTCTATTTTACCGGGTTTTCGATATGAAAATAATTAATGGTACCAGTACGGTGTGATGGAAGCTCGACAAACAATCCTTTCTCGTTAGAGCGTGACTCCCAACCAGTGAAAAATTGTAGCTATTCTTTCAAGGTACGACGATGCTATGCGACATTTCCAAAACTTTTTCAGTTTTCTGGTTTCTAACCAAACTTGTTTTTTTATCTTTCAAAATTTCTTTTGAATACTGAAAATTTGTATGAACGCTTTGTATGCAATTTGCTTTGATGATTCAAATACTAAATGAAAATTATATATTTATATGTGAAGAACCAATTTGAGTTATATTCAATATTTTCTACATATATAAACCAGTGGTTCCAATCTTTTAATTATTTAAAAATTGATTTCGACCCATTTGTTTAGTGTTATTTCAAAGGGGAGCAAATTATTTGAATTGCGTAAACTTTTATAATATAATAGTGGCAGTTTCATGTTTTGTGCCATATTCATAATGGAGAGATTTTTAAAAATCATAAAACAAGACATTTTGTTTTATTTTGCAAGTACATTTGCATTCTCAGCGTGAGAGCGGCCTCCTTACGTTGTTGTGTATTTGTATCATCAAATTATTTGCTTGCTCCCGGGTCTTTTTATTTCTGCTTTTGTCTGTATGTTCGGTGGATGGAGCTACTTCACCGATCACTATAAATTGACTTTCTTATTATTATTGATTATTTATTAATATTTATTTATTATTATATGTATTTATAATAATAAATAAATATTGTTATTTTTATTTTATTTTATTTAAATTGGCACATATACAGAATAATATATAAACAAGAAAGCAGTATAGTGAGACAAAAAATAATAATAAATACAATTAAAAATTTAATATGCCATGTACAGTGAGCACCACATATTATTATTATTATATTATAAACATATTTGTAGAATATAATCTCTCACGGACTCAAGATAAGCAACTACTGATCTAAATTTCTCAACCTGTACCAATTTTCCTATAATTATTTGAGTATATCTTGCCAGTTTTAATTTTATTACTCGAAAAACGTGAATTTTGTTATATATGTATGTATGTATGTATGTAAGTAGGTACATACATATGTCCATATAGCCCAATGAATACAGTTAAGCAAATGCTCATTGTGCGATGTGAACAAACAGTAAATATATGCATGTATGTATTTTATGTGTATGTATGTATGTGGATATATTGAAAAGGCGAACGTGTAATGTCGAAAATTTCCACACTTTCGGCGACACATACATACATATGAGTATTTTGGGATACGTAAATATTTCTGCGACGATACTAAACAACGTAAGGAGAACATGCGAAGTTTTTCATGCGAAATTTTACAGCTGTCGTATTTTTATATACATTGCCATAATTTCCCCGCGCGTTTTATGTTTATCTTGGCCGTAATAAAAAAAGTTTAAGCGCACGTGTACACGTCAAGCGCTCTTGTATCGCCGCACGTACAACGCTAAACTTTTCCTTTATAATTTTCTTCTCTCTTTTTTTAAACACTCATTATTCGGCTATAACGTATTTTCGCATTTGACCATAAACGTTCGCATTTTGTACCCTTCTCTATGCAGTTTCGGGTTTTATGCGAGCCACAGCTGTATCTCTGTCGTTTGTATGTACTACGTTCAACTTATCACCGGCATGTCTTTTAAACTTCCCAACTATTATTCAACTTGATACAAAGTATTCAAAGAATTTTTTTATTAATCTTATGGTGTCCCGACATAGCCGCCACGACATAACCGCCCCGACATAGCCGCCCCGACATAGCCGCCCCGACATTACCACCCCGACATGACCACCCCGACATTACCACCCCGACATTACCACCCCGACATTACCACCCCAACATTACCACGTGGCGTCAAAACCGCCCCAGCAAAAAGTGCTCGGTGACAAAACCGCGCCAGAATGGTTCTAGGACACACTTTACAGTTGTCTTCGACCTTACACATAAATTATCTGGATTCTTTTTTCAGTTTCGGATCCGGATTCCTTTTTCAGTTCCGGATCCAGATTATTTTTTTAGTTCCGGTTGCAGATTTCTTTTTCGGTTCCGGTTCCGGATTTCTGCTTCAGTTCCGGATCCGGAATCCTATTTCAGTTCCAGTTCCTAATTTCTTTTTCAGTTTTAGATCCGGAATCCTATTCCATTTCCGATTCTCAATTCATTTTTCAGTTCAAAGAAAGCATCAAATAAAACCCCACTTTCGGCAGTCCTGCTTAGATATATGTATGTACAGGAAGGCCTAACAGGTAACCCCAAAGCGCCTTCCTGGCCAGAAAAAATTGTAAAATTGATACAAATATTATTAGTATTATAAAAAAGTACATAAATACATATCAATTAATATGCAGAATTTTAAACAATTCAGTGAAATTCGAGATTGTTGAATACTTGAGATTTTGCGAGAAAATGGGTAAGGTTGCCAATTTGTTGGAACCGTTTCAATGAAAATCAGATAAATTAGCAAACTCTGATAGGAAACGATCGACCTGGAGTCACAAAAAAAGTATGGCCAGCAAAAACCATTGGGATTTAAACATACGAAAACTCTGTTCAAAACATTAATTATATGCTAACCACAAGTCTATTCGGCTGGTTGTATATGAAAATTTTTAAAACTTCCAGTAAATTACAAGTACTGATCGTACGAAAACTGATCAATTCATTAAAATTTTGAGGTTTTTTTCCGTCGGCGACATAAGTGGCGAACTGAACCAAATGTAAGTAATAAGGGGGTGGTCCTTTCGAGTGGGTGGTGGTAGGGGGCCCTACAAACGGCACTTGTGGGACCCAAAACCTAATTTTCTAATTTAGCCTAATCTAGCCAAGCCGGTTGCGTTCCAGTTCCAGGCTGGCGAGCGACGACAATGGGATTAACGTGTACGTTCCAGTCCTAAGCGGATAATTCCTGCTACGGTTAAGGCCTTATTTCATTACGGCGAATTACTACGGCCGCTCGTCCATTTTTTCCAGCCTTGTAGACTCGTAAAACTAACGTTAGTGTTAATTTCCACTAATCAACTATTCAACGCCAGCCTCTACGCAGGCGCGTAGAGCTTCGTTCCTAGAAACTCTTCTGTAAACAATTATACATACATATTTACAGTTCATATTTTCAGTAAAAGTTGAATATAAATTAATTGGTCATTCATTATACTAACAAATTCAGTAAGAGATGTCTCCATTCCGTCAATAACCACAAGCTGTATGTATGTATATTTTGAATCGCAAATCTTGCTTCATATTGACAATCGCGTTATAAATTGAGATTCTACGCGAATCGAACGGCTCGCATCTTTGAATATATTTTTTCAGCGATTCTTCTGTATTATTTATAACCGTTCATCGGTTATAAATAATACAGAAGATGCCCCCGCACGAAACCCCATATATTGTATGTATGTACGTATACATACTTACATTATTGCATATGCCGTGAGCGATTTCGCGATGCTTTGAATTTTATCAATAATTTACGTGTGATTTATTTGCGGCACGAATTTAACGTATAAATCTGAACACCGTATCGGATTCTGAGACTTAAGAGCATCGCTTTTCTTCATATCGTACAACTCTTATCTATATTAAATGTATATAGATGTACATTTACATATGTACGTATTATATAATATTATACATATGATAAATTATTATGTTTATTTTCATAATTATTTTATAATTATTATATTTTATAATATATAATATATAATATATAATATTGAAAATTTTTGTCCATTATACGCTCTTGAAATGTTTTTGCGAGGTATATGTATGTAGGTTTGGTCACATATAAATTATACGTATATGAATTGAGCTGAATTGCTTTGATTCTTTCATATATGTGTGTATGTATGTATATGTAGGATGGTGTATGCCGAAAGGGAAATCTTTTCCGGTCAGTTTGCACAAGGGCTGACAACGACAGGGGAGAAAATAACGTAGACCGTTCCTTGAGATAAAGGGGTGCGAAAACAAAGGGATCTTCACCATCGATATCCCAATTTCAGTGTTTTTTCAGGTCACACACGCAGACATACAAATAGACAACCAAACGGCCGGAAGTGACGAAAGATTTGCTCAAGCGTGAGATCAGCTTGACTTTTCCGCGAAATGTTTTCTTTTCATAACTTTTTTTTAAATATTTTTATTTGTGGTTTTAATAAAACTTATGGTGCCTCTATTAATTTTTCTGTTGACACAGGTGGTTGTATTTATATTTATTTGATTGAATAAATATTAGACAAACAAAAAAATAATAACTGACTAACACACATACCTCTTTTAATAGCTGTGAGATTTCGGTGTTTTTACTAAAAATCTGTAAAAATGAAATTGAAAAAAAAAACCGTAAGACTTTGGACTGAGGTATGTGTGGCTCAAAATGTTCTAAAGAGCTACCAAACACCCTGTACTATATACAAATAACGTTTAAGTTTGCCAGGAACGGCTTAATTCCATCGTGCAATTATTAAATCTGTCGTGCAAAAGCATAATCTACCGTGCAATAAATATTTTTGCCAAGATATTTTATGAGCGTGCACTCACTGATTATGTTATTATGACTAACAATTTCAGAAATTTGGTCATTTGTCTGAATTTATTTATTTATTGGTTAAGTTAAAGCAATGTCGATATATTATATTATGTTTTATTTATTAATTTTAGTTTATTATTTTTGTAATTTTGTATATAATTAGCAATTATTAAATAAATAAATAAATAAATTGGGCTTCAGTACTTTCAAATCGAAGAAGTTACGATTGTGATAATTTTTTTTAATTAATCATAGTGTTAATTAATATCATATGATTTTTTTTTTTTGTTTTTAAAAATGGGTTTGACCTTTTATTTTTTATTAAATTAAACCCTACTCAGTGGTCATGACAAAGTACATACTTTTTCTTTTAATAGGCTTATGTATATTTTTTATCTAAAAAGTTAAGGCCAAAAAATTAAAATCATAATAACGTTTTTGTTAAATTGTTAATTGGAGCTAATTTCGAATGGGAAGATTTATATGTACATTTAATTTAAAGCGACACATGAAAAGTATTGCTATAATGCGTATTGCTATTCGTCAAAAAAATTAGTTTTCATATTTTCTTGCGCGTGCACACATCTCGCACTCGACAGAGGACGGAAGCATGCAGAACAAACTCACAAGAAAAACAAGGATTGATAAATTAGAACCCCGGAGAGGACAGATTTATTTTCCGACGGGGTTGAAGAGTTGAAGAGTGGTATGGGGGTGAATTGGTTGGGTGGATGGGTGGCTAAGTTGAACCCACCGACGCAAAACGTCACGGGATAGATTAATTATACCCAAATGGCCTTACGGCTTTGTCCAAATATTGATACAAGTCCGAGCGGCGGGCGCTGGCTCCTCCTTTTGTTATCAAAACGTGATTTGTGATATTGCGCACACCTCCCCCACAAGCTACTCGTACCTCGACAAAAGAAAACATAATGGAAAAAAAACATTAAAAAAAAAAAACACCGCTGTGAGAAAAATTAAACGAAGCTAGGTGCAAATTAAAGTTTGATAAATTAAACAGCGCTCGCAATAAGACGATAATCTTGCAAAGGCGAGGAAAAGCTTGAATTATTGTTGACGTATTAAAATTTCTACTGTCGAATGGAATATACGGAGTTTATTAAAAAAATTATACGTTTAAGAAAACGGCAATGTTTCTCAAACTTTTTTGTTGGAAAAACCATTAAAAACCATTAAACATACAACTTAATGTGTTTATTGCAGCGTCACTAAAATGAAATGCAACCCCGTATTTGTATGTACATATGCATATCTGGCTAGCATCCACATTAATTAAAATTAGACAGCAGTATAGCTAGGTGGTTGCGTTAATTCTAACCATCCAGAGATTCCTGGGTTCATGCCCGGGTTCAAACCTATCCTACTCACTATGTCACCACCATTTATTTGATTATGATGTCAAAATTTAAGTGTCGCTCAGGGGAACCCGCAATGGCATCATCGAAAAAATATAAATTTAAAATTTTTATACTACATATGTATATGTACGTACATATATGTATATCATCATGATCATCTTTCACACGTTTCACCCAGATAGCACCCAAGATATCTAAAACTATCTACTCTTTCGACCATGTTGTTATTAATTTATATATGAGAGTAGACCGTATTGTGCGACGACTTTCTGAATATCATCCATTTGGTTTTTTTTTTTTAATTCAGCGTCAACCCCGCTCTAGAGCTATGCACAAAAACTGCGTCCAGTTCTGCCTGTAAGTCGTTGAAGTTAGTGGTAAGTAGTACAGTATCATCCGCGTACCGAATGTTATTGATGACTGTGCCATTTATTGTAATTCCGGAATCTATGTCTTCCAAGGCTTCAGCAATAATATTTTCGGAATATAAATTAAACAGTAGCGGTGATAGCAGACATCATTGCCGAACTCCCTTCAATATTTTTACGCTCTCTGTTGTATCACGTTCGATGCGTACTACAGCCGCCTGATTCCAGTAGAGTTCACCAATTAGCCGAATATCTCTTTTGTCTAACCCTATCTGCGATAGTATTTCAATTAGTTTATTATGTCGCACATTATCGAATGCCTTTTCGTAGTCTATGAAACAGGCATATACGTCGACGTTCATATCCAGACATCGCTGCGTTGGCACCCTTATACTAAATAATGCTTCTCTTCTACCAAAACCATTTTTAAAGCCAAATTGAGTGTAACCCATTCTTTCCTCGCATTTAGTGTAGATCCTTGCATGTATAATTTTCAGAAATATCTTGAGAACATGGCTCATCAAACTGATTATTCTGTGATCACCGCATGATTTAGCCTTTGGTTTTTCGGTATCGTCACGAAAGCAGATTTAAACCAGTCTAATGGTATGATACCTGTTCCATAGATAGCATTGAATAAATCCAATAAAACAGAGACTGCTCTTTCATCAGTCAATAACTTGAGCATTTCTATTTGTACTCCATCCGGTCCAGCAGCTTTTCCGTTCTTTGCCTGTTTACAAAATTTTGTTTTTTGTAATTTCCAGCCCACCATCAACTTGGACAATCAGAGCTGATTCTCTATTATCATTGAATAAGGTTTCCACGTATGATTTCCATTCTGCAAGCCTTTCTTCAATATTTAGTCGTTTTCCGGTTTTATCTGTAAGTGAACTAATATATTTATTTTTGTATATCCCTGCTGCTTGTTTGACCTTCTTATACATATTAAACATATCATGCTTTGCTTAAAACTTCTCTATATCACTACATTCGCCGGCTAGCCATTGCTCCTTAGCTCGCCGAATCAGACGACGGATGGATCTTTGCACTTCCACGTATTTCTGTGTATTTATATTTTTATATGTGCGATGAATATCCATTATCTGTAGTATTTTTTCTGTCATCCACGGCTTAATCTTGGTTAAACTGAATTATTGTGACTGATCAAATATAAATCGGCATCCCCCCCCCCCTCCCTACATTTCTCGCAAATTCGTCACAAATCTGAATTTATGAATTGTTAAATATACATATATACATTATGAAATGTGTTTAATCTTTATGTACAAGTTTTATATAAATTTATATATGTAAAAGTTTAAAATCATAAGTGTCGCTATGAGGCAGCCCGTTCTGGCATCTATGGTAAATATCCTTTAACTCTTTCGGTCTTCTTTTCCACTAAGCCAACTTTATCATCGTCGAAACTTTGCAGTTATACTCTACTTCTCGCGGTGAATGCACAAATGCACGTTTAAGTGGATGCTTAAAAGTTGCATATGAAATGCAACGAGTTTTCCGGACTCCCCATCTCTATTTCGCTATCTCTCTTGTAGCCGCCCCGTGACTATCTTTTAATTTAAAGATCTTGAACTCTACGAATACAGGTTTAGCCTTTTTTTAGGACTAAGAGAAACGAGTAAAATTTTAGGATTATAGAATGTCAAGTGTTTCTCAAGTGAACAGAGACGTTCTTTTACTTCGTCTGCACAGGAAATCTGTGATATACTTTTCTCTGTGTTTTGAAAAAATCGGATGAAGCTGTCTTCCCCCGATCACAATGAAAGCATTCTTTTGATGTTTGTGTGTAAAATTCGAATTGAATTTTTATTTTTTTGCTCAGCACGCAAAAAAGCGAAGCTGTTTTTCCCTGTGATGAAATATGTAGCTCAGTTGAAATTTCTACCGAATGATTCTTAAAATATTTTTCTTTATAAATTTTAATTGTACGCTTTCATTCGAACGAAGTTCTACAAAGGGGAAATAAAGCGTCGTAAATTGATTTGAACTGAATAATTTATATAGCCTTAAATAAATACCATATAAAATTACAATGAGAACCAATCCTTCAGTGACAAATGGGCATCTGCTACGTAATATTTAAGTGTGAGTTAGATATTTCATACGCTGAATGGACTTTAGGGCTATGTATGTGCCTCGAATGGACTTAGTTCACTGTTGATCGAACATAAATAGTTCCCACACGTCTTAAAAAGGGACAGGTTAACAATGTGAACTTGAAGCATACACAAAAGTCTTTTGAGCACACCGCTTATGACCATTATAGGACTGCACACATTTTTCGGTCGAATTGGCATCTTGTAGTTGGGTCTCTTGGCCGCCGATTGCGGCCTGTTTGGATTGCTGCCAAATGAGTACGAGCGGATTATAGAGCCCCTAATACAAGATATTTTGTCGAGCGTTTCCCATAGAATGTGTATGATTCCAATTTTTTTTCCTCCTTTCGAACATATGCATATATGCACTATACATGATTTTTCTCTTAATACGTTTGAAATTGTCGATTTATTAAATTGAACCGTTTTTTTGTCTGGCACCAGTTTTGATTTCTTTTTTTATATATTAGGGAAGGGCGTGTTTGATGTTCACCATATTTAATACGATATTGTATGAATCCGAGGTCTCCGTGTTTATATAAATCTTTCAATACGCGGCTGGTTAGACATATTCCGCTGATATACGAACCCTACTCACGCAACCGCACTTTTTATTTATCTATATTTTTTTATTATACATTTTCACATGTTGGTTTCGTTGGGAGTTAAAAATTTCAATGATTTTCATACTCCATTTTATTCTTTGTGCGTGAAAGTTGGGCAAAAATCCCGCCAACGGAGAATTGAAATCGGAAAGGAAGTTATTGTAAAACAGGCTGTCCATTATTCAATTAAAAATGAATACTTTCTGAATAGTATCTCCGTCTCGCTTATGCTTCTTTCCATTTTATTTTACAGGGAATAAACATTCGAACGTAAAAATACGTATTATATAGGTGAGTTTTCGAGGCGCGGACTAGGCCCATATTGATTTTTCAAATGCGACCATAAATCAAGAGTTTCAGCCGAAAGAAAACGCGCGCCACAAGTGTGCAAACGCTGTAGTAACCCAAGTCGAGACAGCCCAAAACCGAAAACCCATGAAATATGACACGAAACTGTGGGCCCTGGGCTTTAGAAGCTTCCTCAAACGCGATCTTGGAAACCGCAAAACCCGCGATGTAATCTGTATGTGGGAATGAACCTCGTGCACGAAAGGGCTAACAAGATACATAGTATTATATTTATAAATTTTTGACAACAAGTCACAATTCTATTATTTTTTCATTTAATATTCATGATTATACATATGTAATTCAATCTCAATATAAGTCAATGGAACGTTCAGACAAAGACTGAACGTGTGGCTTTAGCAAAGATAGTATTTTTTTTTCATACATATTTACAAATATACCAGAAAGGCCTAACAGGTAAACCCCGATGCGCCTTCCTGGTCAATTACAAACAATGCAGCATTTTTATTACATAAGTCACTGAATTACGAGACACTTAAATCTCGAAATTAACGAGACATCAATGGATTTGAACATATTTTTTATTGTACATACATAATAGTGTATATAATCATAGTGGTGACATAGTAGGTATGAAGGTTTTTAGCCAATTTAATCAGGAACCGTTTCAACAATGAAATCAGAAAAATTGGCAAGCTCTGATAGAAAATGATCGACCTGGAGTCACAAATATCCAAATCTGACCAGTAGCATTACACAAAATATTCAGAATAAATTCTTTTCAATCGAGGTCGATCGGGATTGAACCCGGAGACTTCTCGGCGCTTAGCAAAAGCCCAACCACCGAGCCATACTGCGGGCTAATTATACCTTTTTCCAGTAATTTCCTTTTGACAAGATTTTAATGCTTTTGAAATTGACAACAACACAAATATATATTTGAATTGGAAAATATGGAGCATTTAAAATTAGCAATCTCACTCACCTCATAAAAAGAGACTGAAATTTATAAAATATTCATTTAAGCTACCCACATTGTTATTACAATCTAATATATAATTTGGAAAGAGACTTTGTATATATGTATGTATGTATGTATCTATTAATTTTATTTTTTTTTTAATTTCGTAGGTTATTAGGTTATTGAAACTACTTTTAATAATATTGTACGTATTGGTTTATGACCTGGTCTTTGTCTATTACTAAATCTCAAAGCCGCCGCTAAGTGCTGTACTTTTTTTTGTTGTTCAAAGAAATATACGCCTATTCCCAAAGAAAGTTTGGATATACACATTTTTTTTGATCTTCACTCTATTTAATCCAAATATAGATTCAGTTAATCAAAAAAAGTTCCGATTGTTCTAATAATGCTACTTTGCATTAAATTGCTTATTTAAAATCTCCTCAATTGGAAAGTATGTACATAAGTACGCTTAATATAAGTTTTCTAAAAGAGTTCCACAACTATAAACTGTAAACTCTTCCGTTTCTAAGAAATGGCTTATACAATTAAAAATACTCTTATATTACATCGATAAAATTACGATGAGACTGAGAGCGTGTCGAGGTAAAAGTTTTGAAAGAACACGCGTCGAAGATCAAGTTATACGAGCTGTTATTATTTTATATTAGAAAAAGTTACTCAACTAGAACGATATACTTGAGTATGAGGAAGTATGTATTTCCAGACTGAAATAATACTGCTTTGTAAAGCTCTCATCGTAGACATCCAATATACAGATACGAAAATTTTCAAATAACAATAAATTTATGTTCGTTGGAACGTACATTCTAAATTGAATAAACACACACGTTTACGTACTTATGTATGTATCTATAACATCAATAAATTCCGTTAAGGTCGAAACGAATGCACCGCAATACCACCGCTTTCCGCAAAAATGCATTTTTCATACGCTATGCAGGAAACGCAGAGCGGTGTCCTCCTCGGAGGGCCATACTTCAATTTCGCAACTATCTCGCAGCGCGAATAAAACACTTCCCAAACGTGTATGTGTTTGCACAATTTAACCCGAAAATTTGCAATTCGCATAAGTCGAAAATTAGCATAAATAGGAATGGCTGGTTGCAGGTTCGCGATCGCGGCTTTCGCTGGCTTAGCCCCTCGCGTCCATGGTACGCAATGTAAACTATGCATTTATAAAAGGGACGTTCAAACCTTTTTTGTAATACATTTTAACATATGTACATACTCGTCATACATGTGAATTTAACTTCAATACAATTTCATTAATTAAACATTTACAACCATAATATAGGGAAGACCGAGATTTGCTTGGTGGGGTTAATTAGAAAAAGAATATTTTATTTTTGCAACATCTTCTTTCTCGTTTTCTCAATTCTAAACGTCGTGGTATATCTAGAATCCGGTAGAAGATCCACTTTTTCTCCTCATAAATTGAAAGGCACAGGACAAGGACGATTCCATCAGTTCTTTAATTTGGTCTGATCATCATATAAGGACTGTCCTCTAACTTGCCTTATTTCTAACATTCCGGTGACTACCAACTTCTCTAGAATTTCCAGATTCCTAGTATAGAGATATGTACAAGTCATAGAGATGTTCAGATGTGCATCTTGCGATCCATGGAAAAATCCGCCTCTAGCATTGCACATTTTGAAGGCAACTAACATGTCCATTTCTTTCTTTTTGAGCGTCCATATTTCGACTCTATACAATACAACACGAATCTCCAGATTCGTTAGGTGAGATCTCTGGTGATCCCCATTTGCAACGTAGATTTGTTTGTATGTACATATTATATGCATAATTCAATTCTGGAAGGGATTTCATCGGTTGATGGACTATTGACTGAATAGACACTTGGCCAATGGACGCTTGACCGAAAGCACACTTGGCTGAACGGACAATTTCGATCAAAATATTTGTATTTAGCTAATAGTATGTACATACATATGTAGACGATTTAAAACGATGTTTGAGACACTTAATGGATCGCTTATCCAAGTAACAAAAGTATGTGTGCGTCATTGTTGAATTTTTGTTTTATTTACATTTTTATAGTTTTTTAAAAAAGCAATTACATTATTTAAATTAATGATATTTTAATGTGCAATGATATTTTTTTTAAGCATATTTATTCCTTTTTTCATAATCATCATTCATGGCCTTTCGCCATGCACTGCTGATTATAAATAAATTAAAGCAATTAAAATTTTCAATCGGTGGAATATCCATTCGGCCTAATGCTCGTTCAGCCAAATGGCCGTTCGGTCAAAAGTTCGTCAGCCAAACGTCCATGCACTATTTCATCACACATCCTACTCACGCAAACACACCTACAATTAAACCACAGTTTTAATTCTACTCCAATAATGCTTTGACCACGTGGTATCGAAATGTCACTATATATCAGACAGTGGTGACAAATAGAGGGTAGATAGCCAATTTTAAATGAAGCATTTCAACAGTTAAATTAGATAAATTGGCAAACTCTGATAATAAATAATTGGTTTGGGGTTAAAAATATCCGAATCTTACCAGCAGCACCAAAAATACATCAAATCATACAACGTATAATTATTTTCAGTCGAGGTCTTAGCAGGGCTCGAACCCGGAACCTATCAGTAACTAGCAATATACTGCTGACTATTTGTATTAAGTATCGATCAATGGTCATTTAATGGTTTTTATAACATTTGTTTACATAATGTGACCGCAATTTACGCGTCTCTATCTGGTTCACTTTACTAAAATATGTGCATATGCATAGTATGCAGTGGCGTGCGCTGAAATTCTCTCTCTTTTTGTCGTATAGCCTTACTTAATGTGCACCAGCAGGATACAAGAGGAACAGGCTGTTCCTCTTGTATCCTGTTCGTGCACATTAAGTAAGGCTGTACGACAAAAAGAGAGAGAATTTCAGCTCACGCCACTGATAGTATGCATATGCCTAAGTGACAAATCGGTACATATTTTTATTTCATTCGTAGCACCTTTGTTCTTTGTTGCACTTAATGACGCAAATTTAATTTGCACCAAATTTAAATGAGGTTAAATGCTATTCTGAGCTGTCGGACATAAATCTCCAACCATTTTTCCCCCATAAGAAAATTTTGATTGACGTGTTCTCCGTTGATCTAATCATCCGTCGAGTTTTTTTTCCCGCAACACTCTAAATTGCCTCACATAAAAAAATATATAATGTTATTACGTAGCTGTGTAACAACGGCATAAAAGTAATGTATCATTCGCGTTCCCCTCTTATTTTTTATGTTCGACTTTCAGCAATAAACCAAGGTGGGAGAAAGGGAGAGCGATTTATTTGTCGGTTCTGAAGAACCGATACTTTTAAATTCTTAGACGAACGTAGTGTATGTAATCTTTATTACAACGTAAAAATGCGATGACATCTTTAACATTTTCAACGCCATATCTTTATTGCGCTTACATATGTATGTTTTTATATACATATAGAAACATACATATATGTACTTATACATACATATATGTTTATACAAATGTATGCACGTCTGATCAAAGGTTTTATTTCCATCATAATTGTAATAATATAATGTATGTATTTAATTTTCTCCTATCACTAAAATATTATTTATTATAGCTAGATGCGTTCTTCTTACATTTTAAATCATTTTCACAGGCAGTTACATACATATACATATGTATGTACATAATAATAATACAAAATTTCGTCTGAATACTAACTCCAATATTTACGATCCAGCGAGAGATACAAGTTCAATCAAGCTGATCCGAAAGCGGAAGCTCGAAAACGTTCACCACGCCTGGCAAACATTGCATGGCGCTTATATTTATTTTCCGGCAAAGTGAAATGTCCCAATAACCAATTTTTCCTACACAGCCTTCGTATAATGTTTTCAAATGCGAGCCATTCTCCAGCCAAATCTGTATGTATGTATATATACATACATTGAAATGGTCGCCATGCGGAAAACGGAAAATAGATAAATTTCCAAAATATTTTTTTTCGTTGAAACGTGGCGATTGTTAGAGATACGTCTGCGACAAAATTCGTTCCGACAATTAAAATCGATCCTGGGAATGAGCTAGTGCTCAACGCCCTAGAAAAATAAGCATGGGGTAGTTTTCATCGGGGGGAGTGAGTGGGAGATCATCCCCGGAAATTTGTGCGTAAACATTGGGTTTTCCGAGTGGGGTGGGAAAGTACCCAATTTGGCTTGGGTCGTTCTTCGGGTCATGCTAAGAAAAATATGGAAAACAAAGGGCGGGATACGTTATGGAAATCACGGGAATATTACGGCAGGGGTAGAAGCACCCCGGGGACACATGCTGGAGGCCCTACGTAGCCTCTCGCCTCTCTTGCAAACACTGATATTACCCCCCGCCCGATTCGGGTACGTATTAATGCTAAAAATACCTAATACACACGTGTGTGTGTATACACGTGGACAGTGCGAATCATACGTGAGCGGTGCGTACGTCATCGGAAAATTTAAACGGAATCGATCGACCCTTGGGAAATTGTTGAAGTTTATTTGAGAATACACACATTATATGGAATTATTATATATCATATATATAAAGACGGTAATCTGTGTGTGTGTGTCCTAACATAACATAAACTAAAGATAAAAAGTCTAAACTTTGTATAAACTCATTCGTCGAGACTTTGCCGCGGTATCGAACTAGTGACCTCGAAATATCCTCTTATAGGTATACCTGAGTTCAACGGTCTCAACCACGAAGCCAAGAGTTGATTCTTAAAATGGTCTTTTTTTTAAACATCAATTGAATTTTTCGTTCTCGCAATATAAAAATACGTAATTATAATAATTTTATTTAGCGAGGTTTTTAACCATTTTTTTTTTGTTTTCATATTAAACAATTAAATATATATGTTTAATTGAAATTTATTTATATTTTAACTGAAAATGAAATGAATATGAAATTAATTTCATTTTGAAAAATGAAATTAATTTCAAATCGCGGGATCGAACCTACGACCCGCGATTCCAGAGCACTCTTCGCAGACCGTTCGACTATAGTGGCGATAAGCAAAATGCTTAAATAACACAATTGTATATGATATATATATATATATATATATATATATATATATATATATATATATATATATATATATATATATATATATATCATCATCATCATCATTTACAGCCATTCGCCATCCACTGCTGGATGAAGGCCTCTCCAACACGCTTCCACTCGTCTCTGTTTTGCGCAACACTCATCCATCTCATTCCGCACATTTTCCTAATTTCGTTCACCCATCTTCCTTGCGGTCTTCCTTTTACTCTTTTGCCTTCTCTCGGGTACCATTCAAGCACTTCTTTTGTCCACCTGTCGTCCATCCTCCTAGCTACGTGACCCGCCCATTGCCATTTCAATCTCTTCACTCTATTCACTATGTCCACTACCCTTGTCATATTTCTCACCCACGTGTTCCGCTTCCTGTCTTTCCTCGTTATGCCAAGCATACAGCGTTCCATACTTCTTTGAGTGCATTGGATTTTATTTTGCATCTTGGCGTTCAGTGTCCAAGTTTCACATCCATACGTCATCACTGGCAAAACGCATTGATCAAAGATCCTTTTCTTCAGGCAGAGTGGCATTTTTGATTTAAAAACAGCATTCATCCGTCCAAATGCACTCCACCCTAATTTCATACGTCTCTTTATCTCTTCATTTTTACTACCAGACATGTCAATTATTTGACCTAAATATAAATAACTATTTACTACTTCTACTGGTTTATCATCTAAGGGGATGCTATCAGGCATGCAATAACTATTGAACATTAGTTTAGTCTTATCTACGTTAATTTTTAATCCTACTTTTCTACTTTCCCTATCCAGCTGTGTTAGTCTGATAAGTAGGTCAGCTGAATCACGAGCTACTAAAACTATATCGTCTGCGAACCGAAGGTGACTCAAAAAGCGACCATTGATGCTTACTCCGGCTGTATCCCAATCCAATTTCCTGAAAACTCCCTCAAGCACCGCATTGAATAACTTGGGCGAGATTGTATCTCCTTGTCTTACTCCTTTTCCTATGCTAAATCTATCTGTACCTGAAAAAATTTTAACCGAAGCTGTGGCATTCTTATATATTGCAGCTAACAGTCCCACATAGGGTTCCGGCACTCCCTGTGTTTTTAGAGCGTTAAGTACTGCATTATGACTAACTGTATCGAAGGCTTTCTCATAATCGACGAAACCTAGGCACAATGGCCGTTGATATTCGTTGGCGCGCTCGATTAGTTCGCCAACTACTTGGAGGTGGTCCATTGTGCTGAAATTTGCCCTAAACCCTGCCTGCTCTATAGGTTGGTTCTCGTCGAGGATATTCTTCAGCCTTTCTGTAATAACCTTCGTGAAGAGCTTGTAGACCGCTGAAAGTAGACTAATGGGTCGGTAGTTCTTGATATCGCTTTTGTCGCCTTTTTTGTGTATTAAAATGATAGTTGCGTTATTCCATCCTTCTGGTATAGCTTGGTTCTGGATGCATTTGCTGAAAAGCCTAGCTAAGATATTAATTAGGGGGGGGCCGCCACATTTTAGTAAGTCAATGGGAATATTATCTTCCCCTGGGGTTTTACCATTCTTTGCAGTTTTTAGCGCGGCCTCTACTTCGCTAGGCAATACTGCAGGAACCCTTTGGCCGTGTGTCGATTCCAGAGTGGGGAATTGGCCGTTGTCGTTCTCGTATAGTTTTGCATAGAACGTGTAAACTCTGTCTATGATTTCTTCTCTATTCCTAATTATTACTCCGCTCTCTGATCTGATTGCGATCATTTGGTTTTTGCCTAAGAAAAGATCCTGTTTGCACTTTTTCAGGCTGCGGTTATTCTTAATGGTATTTTCTATTAGCTTGCTATTAAAATCCCTGACATCCCTGACTATTCTCTTCTTAATTTCCTTATTTACTAGATTGTATTCTTGCTTATTATTATCCCTATCTAAATTCCTTTTATGCTTAATTAGGTTTTTTGTTTCCGCTGAAATTTTGCTTAATTTAATCTGTTTCCTGAATCCACCTAATTTCTTACCTGTTGAGGTTAGAACCGAACTAATTACAGTGTTCAATTCCTCGATGTCTGCTTCTGGGTTTAATTTCCCGTATCGATTTCCAAGTTCGAGTTCGAATTCCTTTTTCCTAGACCTTAGTTGAGCGAAATCTGGAGAGTTACTGCATCCTTTTATTAATTTCCTACGTTCGCAATTTATATTAATGGCCATCTTGGCACGGACTAATCTGTGATCGCTACCTATATCTACTTTACTTAAAACACTAACGTCTTTAACGGAGTGCAGGGCATTTGTTAGGATGAAATCGATCTCGTTTCTGTCTCCTTTAGGACTCTCCCAAGTCCACTTATTGTTGGTGTTTTTCCTGAAAAATGAATTAGTGATGAAGAGCCTGTTGTGTTCTGCGAATTCTATGAGGCGATCGCCTCTGTCGTTTCTTTGGCCGGTACCAAAATTGCCTACTGCTCTTTCTGTGTTTGCCTTTTGTCCTATTTTTGCGTTAAAGTCGCCCATGATTATTTTAAAGTGGTGGCGGCTATTATCGTATGCGCCCTGTAGTTTTTCGTAGAAGTCTTCTATTTCCTCGTCTGGGTGGCTAGATGTGGGGGCGTACACTTGGAAGATTTGACAAGTGTACCTGCTCGAGATTCTTAATACTACATAGCATATACGTTCCGATATGTCGCTTAGTTCCGATAAGTCCTACTAAATCCCATTTGATACTTTCTAGTTCATTCTCTAATGCAAGCACACTTCCTTCACTCGATAACGTTCTTACATTGTACGTGGCTAAATACAGGTTTCTATTAGCTAAGCTATCATCCATCGTCACTCTTACCTTGTTGGAGGTTTGGATATTATTTTTCTCGCATTTATCCAAGATGTGTTGAGAAAAAGGCGGTACTTGAGAGAGATTTCCATTCAAGGAGTGAGTTCTTACCGCCATAGACTCTTCTCTGTGGTCAGCTTTGACAGATAGTCATCCTAGGTATCACTTGGATCACTTATGAGTTATTACATGCCATTTAACAGGGTTACTTTGTAAGTGAAAGTAGTTAGTTATGATAATAATAGATTAGCAATTGTTATACTACTTTTTTACAGATCTTTTTTACAGATCTTTTTTACAGATCTTTATCGTGAGACGCCTCTTTGGAGACAACGGATTTATATATGTGAGTGCGGTTTGCAATTTAATATTTTAATAATAACTTTAGTAAAGAATATAAAATTACACGAATTACTTTAATATAATTTAAATATGAAAAAGAACTGATAGACAGTTGGGAAACACCGTTTCTGTTTGCTATTATTCTATTAAGTAAAGTTCGTTAAAGATTTTTGGCTGGAAGCAATTATGTGGAAGATTTATTGCTTCTGTGGGACCGACTTGACTGGCGAAGGACCCTTTTTTTGTATTCAGGTAGGGAGATGTATCTCGTTTGACACCGATTTGACACAAAAATTAGCACAAAATTTTTCGAAATAACTGATATAAAACCGCTTTTTACGACCGATTTGCTGTTTATTTTTACACTTAAATTATACTAGGATGCAATTAGTAAAATAAGTGATTAGATGGTTAAGTTAAATTTCGTGCAATAGCCGGGTTTAAGCGAGTAATAGCGGGAAGAACGCAGAAGCACGTCTTCCCCGCATGACACGAAAGACCGAACTCATATATATATATATATATATATATATATATATATATATATATATATATATATATATGTGTGTTTGTGTGTATATGTACATAATTTATAATATTCAAGGTTGCGAAGTCAATGACCGGGGTTTGTTTATACATAATTATGGGTATTGGGTTTTGTAAATTACATACATTTTTGCTTACGTCCCGCGATGTAAAAATACGTATTTTTTATATTATCCGATTCCGATTCGGATTTCAACTTTTTATTGCATAATTTAATTGGCATAATCGATTTCCGATTTCTGTTTCAGTTCCGATTCTGATTAATTATTACTATTCATATTGTAACTTTATTTTAAATCATGTATCAATCCGAAAGCACCCGTTCAACGGGCATAAAACTAGTATTATATAATAGATATTTTTGGGAGGGAAGCCGGTGAATTGGTTTTATTCGACCGAACGTGTCATAAAACGTTGCACTTTCTTATGCACCGTTTAGATAAAGTAAGATGGTCGGAAGACGCTCTCAGCTCCTCCCTCTTAGCATTTTTGAGAATAGCCTCGCAAACCTAACAGGTTTCTTATCTAGTGTGTATGTATTTTACATAAAGAAGTTTCATTTAAGTACATATTATGTAATGTAAAATATGCGTTCGGTTTTCTTATATATATCTCGTATATATTATATGTATATCGAAATTCAAAATGTGAATATTATGCATGGTTATCTCTGCATATTTATTTATTTAAAGTTTGAACCATTGTGGTATTACAGGAATTCATATTGCGCCACAATGGTCAAAAATATTTTTTTTTTTTTTTATTTTACATAATACCAGGAAGGCCTTACAGGTAAATCCCAATGCGCCTTCCTGGCCAATTACAAATACAAATGCAGCATTTTTTATTATAAGTCGTTGAATTGCGAGACACTGAAAAAACTCGCAAATTAACGAGACATCTATGAATTGTACATAAATTTTTATTGTACATCCATCAAATTTCAAAATAGTGGTGACATAGTAGGTAGGAAGGAATTTTAGCCAATTTTTTTTCCGGGAACCGTTTCAACAATGAAATCAGAGAAAATTGGCAAACTCTGATAGGAAACGATCAACCTGGAGTCACAAATCCAGGTCTGACCAACAGCATACTCTGAAAAATTCATTTTCATTCAGGGATAGAACCCGGCACCTTCTTGACGGTAAGCAGAAGCTTAACGTCCGAGCTATGCTGCTGGCTAACAGAAAAGAAACAAAATAAATTAAATACATATTTATTCACACAATTCATAAAAACAAAAGTTCAAGCAATAATATAATTAGTCACATAACACATTTGTACATAATAATAATGAAATATAAGGAGAAAAATTGGGAATGTCTAGTATCAACAGTCAACACCAATATATGTATGTATAATATTTACATTGTATGTACATACAAGAACCAACCGTGAACACAAAATATCCCTGTGAGGTCCAAATCGAAGAATATCAAAATCAAAAAATACATCACATCCAATTACTGATATAAGTATTAAGTTTGGACCATTGTGCCATTACTATAATCTCCAATGCACCACAATTATCGAAAAAAAAATACAGAGATATGAGAAAAATAAAAAGGTGCTACTCAAACTCGAAAAAATAGATTTCGTATCCATCCTTTTCCCTTTCGTGGATCGTCATCTGGTGGGAAAGAGAAATGGAATCGCTCGGATTAATTTGTCAAATGACAACTGATTACATCGCGCAAAGACGTCATATCATATTAAGCCCCTCTCCTCCCTCGTGAATGAATCAGCCAAATTGTGAAACATGTCATAGCAATCTTTTGAAACACGAATCTTCCATGATTTTAGTCTTAGTTTCAACCCATCCGTAATGTCTGCGATTGTAAAACAAGATGACATTCTTAAGTTAAAGTCATTCAAAATGCAAAGAATATTTGTGAAATAAGTTAGCTTAGCTATCCAGTTTGTTTTGAAATAGTTCTGACATATGTAGGTTGTTGGTTTTATTGTAGAAATATAGCGATCTCATCCCTGAGCTGAAGTACTATCTTCAGCATTTTACCCCTTGACAGCATGCGATAAAAGTTGTTTATAATCAGCGCCCATATATTGACATAGTATCCCAAATACATATCTCGAGTTTGCAGGGCTTATTATTATTTTATTAATATTATATATTGAACAAAAAACGTGCCTATTTTGAATAAAAATTGTACCTAATATAAAATTTATTGTTTAAAAAAATATGAGAGGCGCTGAAACCAATCTGCCTAGGGACGTCATACATATATGTACATACATATGTATGTACTCTTGGGTTAGGCTTGTCCTCAGACACATCTAATTTTTACTTTATCTAAGTACGTAGTAACAATACATGAAGTTTTGTGATCATGCGAAAATTCGAACTCGAGATTTTGATTGATTCGAACTCAGAATCGATTACTGATCACGTTTTCATGATTTAGAAAAAATGTGTGTGTGTGTGTGTGTCTGTGTGTCTGTGTATTTTGGGGATTTTTTTGAACACCGTTAGTCCTATCGAACCGAAACTAAGTATCGGTTACTGAAATCCTTATCGACACGACGTAAATTTTTAAGTTGACCGGAAATGGTACCTCCCCTTATAGGTATCCTCTTTTTTTTAAGTTTTTGAATTCGATTATCTCCCAAACAGCTAGCCCTATCGGATTAAATCTTTTTGACATGTAATATAAATAATAATTTTTATAACCTTATATTTTTTAAATATTTTTATCTGAACCGGAAGTAGTACTTTTACTCTAGAGAATCGAAGCTTTTTATGTTTTTCTCAGAAACCTTTTGTTTTATTGAACTGAAAATTCATATCTAGAAGTTTAAGCGTAATACCAAGTTATGTATAAAATTTAGTAAGCATCCCTCAACTGGAAGTGGCAGTTTACTCTTGTTCGATTTTTATTCCACTATTTTTTTCGACATGTGTGATCTTCACGAAAAAAATCAAGTATAATTCTTCTATCAATGTGATGAAAACAAAATTTAATAAACCGGAATTGGGATTTTCTCCTCTTAGAAAGCTCAAAAATGTTGTCGCCTGGATCCTGTCCACGCCCCTGGACTTATTAAGCTGAAAATTTATATTTGTATTCTTTATGTACTAACTTAGAGCTGCTAACGTTTTGGTCAGAATTCGTAAACCGAAAGTAGTATTTTTTTTTAAAACAATATTTCTTTATTTGATTTTGACCTTTTAAATTATTTTAATCGTCTTGTCCACGCCCCTGGACTTATTAAGCTGAAAATTTATATTTGTATTTTTTATGTACTAACTTAGAGCTGCTATCGTTTTGGTCAGAATTCGTAAACCAAAAGTAGTATTTTTTTTAAAACAATATTTCATTATTTTATTTTGACCTTTTAAATTATTTTAATCGTCTTGATATTTAATGTGTATAATATTTATACTGATTTTAAATTAAAAAAAATTGAACAAAATCCAACAACCGGAAGTAGAACTTTTGTCTTGTACCATATATTTGCGCTCAATTTGTATCGCTATCATAATTATTAGTTCAATATCGAATTTTGTTATGTAACCTTCTTATATTCCTCAAATACATAGATAAAGTCATGGGTTGGTCACACCCGAAATTTTTAAGTTTTGTTCTGGTGGAACTATTTTTAAATAACTAAATATTTTAATGATTTCAATTCAATTCATTACGTAAATATTTGGTTCTGTTTCTGCGGAACATTGACCGATTGCAGGCAATTCCTTCAGTTCTTCTCGTAAAAATTTAATGGATTTATGTTGCAGAGTGGTTAGCGAACGAGCAATTCCAACTAGCCAAAGTAACAATGGCCGCTTTGAGCACTGGAGCGAAGCCAAGAACGCTCCAGCATTGTCAACTAATACGGACGATAAATTAATAAAGCGCGGTTTTGAGCGGCTCGAAATATGCGAATTGCAACAAACGCAAGAGACGCGGCTTACAATCAATTTAGGGCAGATGTTAACTAGCATTCAGGGTCATAATTACGCCATCATATTAAAAGGCTTAGCTAAAGAGGCCTTAAAAAATCTGTATGGGATACTTTATTACCTTGCGATTGAAATTCTTAGCAAATTAAATATGCAATGTTGAAATATATGACAAATACGATTTTTAGCCTCTAGACGACGTCAAAAATTAAATTTAAAAATTTTAGGTCAATGATTCTTTTTGAAAAAATACACTATTTGAGAGTCGTAGGTATTTGGCCGGAGTTTAATTGGTTAAAATTGAAGGCAGTCCACATTTAAAAGTGTATTAATTAATTACTAGCGTTTTATTTTAACCAGCAACATAGATCAGTAGTTATCGTGTAATGCTTTCAAATGAGTGGTCCCGGGTTCAATCCTTGGCCGGTACTGCTGGCCAGACCTTGGAAATGTGAATTCAGGTTGATCACTTCCTATCAAAATTTACCAATTTATTAAATCCCCTGGAAACGGTTCCAACATATTGGCTCTCTTGTCCTATTTCATGCAAAGTTTTAGTTTTCAGCATCTCGAATTTGCCGATTTATAAAATTCTACAAAAATGTTTGTCTAATATATTCATAAATGTCTTAATCAATAGATGATAATCGATATGTCTCGCAATTTTTACACTTTTTGGTAATTACATCACAAAGATGTACATTATGTATATTAAAATAAAATAAACTTTTAAAAAACAATTGAATGTATGTATGTATGTATATATGTATGTATATATATATATGTATTTGTGATCATTTTTAAACGTTGAAATAAGAACCCTATTGCCAACAAAGAATACGTGAAATGGAATATTCGTATTGTTTCTCACCCAAGAAACTCACATACATACATATGTATGTAATATTAATCTGATTTCAAGACCTTTTATAAAGCTGCAGCAGAGTTGTGCAATAACGTCGACATTGTCACTTAGCGTGGCCATTATAAGCCCATAACCATTATTTCCTCATTGTGGCTACAAAGTGAAAAGAAACCGCGACGATAACAACTTCCTAGATGCTCGTCGACAGGAAACAGTCTTCAGAAAACTGTCCTTTGTGGGGCGGACGTCGTCCATGACGTGTTTGACTCTAACAGTCTTTGCAGACGTCTCTTCAGAGTCTACTCACTTTATACCCGTTTTTTTCTTGCGTGGGTGTGCACCATCTCCCCTTGGAGATGGCGCAAACAGTTGTTATCTGCTCGGCAGTTTATGGGCAGTAATGGGGCCCCACTTTGCAACTGTGAAGCCTCCATTACAACCCAAGAATGCGAGACGCCTGAAACGCGCGCCGAATTTATGGCCACCCTCGCATAACAACCGTCACTTATCACACACGATGTTCTGGTCATAAAATAACCGGACTTCGGCGTTGCTGTGTGACGACACTACGCACTGTGTACTAAGCTCTTGAAAACACCCAACCCCTCTTTTCATCTTTCAGGTTCTTCTCTAGTACACACATGATGGTGGGAATAATGTTATGATTTTACTATACATTTATGTACATATACATATCTATATATGTGTATACATATGTACTTATACATATGTATATATATATATATATATATATATATATATATATATATATATATATATATATACTAAGTCTCTTTCGACATTATATGTACACCAGAATCCAGTGCCTGCACACCTGGCACCTGCGCCCCCGGTGGCACTTGCGCCCTTGAGGACTTCGAATCCTTTGAATCGAAAAAAATTGAATCGGCGCCTATGAATCGAAAAAAAAAAAAATCAAATGTGTTGTCTACGAACGAACAACCGAAGGTTACATATATACAAAGTCTCTTTCGAAATTATATATTGGCTAATAAAAATTTATTCCCGAAAAAATAATCAAAGCGTTTCGCTTATTTATTACCCTTAATCGAAATTTAAAATTTAAAGAACATAATTTTATTTGCCAATATATTATGTTTTTAGATATATAGTTTGCGTTTAATAGTGTGAGATCAATGTACATATTTCGCAAATAAAAATAAATAAATTCATGAAAATTATTATTTTACTCATTGATTCTAAATAACAATAAATTTATATTTACATGAAACTCTTGTTTCATACTTTTCTCATGCACATTGAAGCATATGAAGCTTTTGAACTTTTCCAGTCATGAAATGAAACTTTTTCCATTATAAACTATTCCTGAGAGTTTATATTCGTGTTGAATATCAACAACCCACAGAAGTAATGTAAATAAATACATATGTACTTATATAATTATCGAATGATAATATTTTATTTATAAAAATTATGTCAATACAATAAAATCGTGACACGTTGAACATACACACATACACACATGCATACATATGTATGTATGAATAAACATATGTACATACATATATCATGTCAAAGCTCACATCCGTAAGCTTTATTTTATCTTATATAATTAATTATTTTTCATTATTCTTTTTTGTAGTTACGTGACCCACCCATTGCTATTTCAATTTCTTTATTGTCAATGTCATTATAGAAATAAAAAACAATCTACATTTGTATGTACTATAATATGATGGAACACCATAAGTTTATTATCGAAGTTTTGTGTCATGGGAAAATTCGAACTCGAAATTTTGACTGTTTCGAACTCAGAATCGATCACTGATCACGTTTTCATGATCTAGAAAAGATGTGTGTATCTGTTATTTTGGTGATTTTTTGAACACCGTTAATTCTATCGAAACGAAACAAACTGAAATTTTTATCGTTACGATGTAAATTTTTTTCAAAATTTTAAGTTGACCAGAAATTGTACCTCTTTATTGGTTATTGGTGTCCTCTTTTTTTATGTTTTTGAATTCAATTATCTCCCAAATGGCTAATTAAACGGCTTTTTTACATGTAATAAAAAATATAAATTCTAGACCCCAATATTTTTTAAATATTTTTTTCTAAACCGAAAGTAGTACTTTTACTATAGATAATCGAGGTTTTTTATGTTTTTCTCAAAAACTTTTAGTTTATTAACTAAAATTTCATATCTAGAAATATAAGCTTAATACCAAGTTATTTATAAAATGTGATAAGCATCCGTCAACCGGAAGTGGCAGATTACTCCCGTTTGATTTTTCCTCCACCATTTTTTTCGACCCTTAAAGATGATTCATGAAAAAATTTAAGTATTATTCTCGTATCAATTTGATGAAAATAAAAAAAAATCACTAAATTGTATAAACTCGAAGTGGGATTTTTTCTTCTTAGAAGGGTCAAAAATGTTGTGCCCACTATTCTGCCCAGACCGCAGAATTTATCATGCTGAAAATTTATATTTATATTCTTTGTGTATTAACTTAGAGCCCATAACGATATAGTCAGAATTCGTAAACCAGAAGTAGTTTTTTTTTAAAACAATATTTCATTATTTTAATTTGGTACCTTATAAATTATTTTAATCTTCTTGATATTAATTGTGTATAATACTTATAGTGATTTTAATTAATAAAAAAATTTAAACAAAATCCGAAAACCGGAAGTAGAACTTTTGTTTTGTGCAAGTTTCCATACATTTGCGCTCATTTTGTATCGAAAATGCTGTCATAGCTATGTATTAGTATTTCATAATGCTGCCGATATGTGTGAATGTGTCTGTACGGTTCAATATAGAATTTTGTTTTGTGACTTTCTTATATTCCTCAAATAAATAGATAAAGTCATGGGTTGGTCACATCCAAATTTTTTTCATACATATTAATTTTAAAAAATCCCTTAAACTTCTTATATATGATATATTATATGTACAGTCGGAGACGTAGAAAATGCCACACTCGACTATTTTTACATTTTTTTTAAATTATGTTCGGTATTGTAATTTTCAAAGAATGCTTGAATGGGGGGTTTGAAGGTGTATCAGTAAACTTCAATTTTAAAAAAATGCCAATTTGTGTTGATTTCGTACAGTGAAATTAAACATTCCATCGTAATATCATTATCCCAAGTTTCGGTTATATTTTTAAGCAATTCTATGATATTTGATGCACGTCGTTTTGCCAATTTTCTCTTTAAAATAACCCATAGGTTTTCGATTGGATTCAGATCATGATGGTTTCCCGGCCATTCTAAGGATTTGATGCCCAGTATATTCTTAAATTTTGTGATCTGTAAGTGATAAAGGATATTATTAATCATTTAGTAAAATATTTAGGCAAAAAAAAAATCGAAATTGTATTCCCTGCTCGAGCGCGATGACATGGTGCAGAATCGCTTGATAAATCGGATTTTTGAATGTTTAAAAGCACACTTTTGTACTTTTCTGCATTCATTATTCCCTCAATAATGGTCAGGGATCCTAAACCATATGCGGTCATACACCCTTAAACCATTAAATGGGGTGAATGCGCAACGACCGGAGAAATGCATTCCGCGCGGAATCTTTCGCCAACTTTCCGCCGAACCATGCACATCCCATCCTGCCAAAGAAATTGAGCTTCGATTTTTAAGGAACTACGACCCTTTTCCAATCATCGACAGTCCAATGCCTATGGTTCTCAACCCAATTTAGATGGTTTTTTCGCATTTTAAATGTAAGAAATATTTTTTCAAAAATTGACGAACTTGGCTCTTTCCAAATCTTACTCGACGGGATTTTTCACGTATAAAAATATTTGCTTCGAATAACGTAATAATTTTTGATTTTAAAACAATCGACATCTGTTTCGAGTTATCCAATTTTTGCGAGATGCTTTGCGCAATGACTTCTAACAAAAAACTGTCGAACCTTAAACACTTTTATTGTATCAAATATCGAGTACCTGAAGTACGCCATACTCAAAAACAAAAAATGAAAACAATCGAAACAGAGTTCCGAGAAAAAACCCAAATTGAACGTACTATGCAGTTATGCGGCATTTTCTATGTCTCCGACTGTATTTCAATATATTACAATGCATCTTGTAGGGACATAAATTTCATGTACATAATATCTTACAATATACCTACATATATAATACGCTTCAGTTCGCCTTTACATACGAGTACAATAGAATACTGAGATAATACACACGCAAGCACACACACATACAAACACAACACTCAAAGAGTATATAAAACAACCTTTTTTGATGGAAAAAACTCAAATCCTAACATCACGGGGACAAAATTGTCGTATTCGAGCGTCAGTTGGCGCGTATCTGATGACGCGAAACGAGTAGCTGCGACCGTATAAGCCGTCAGATAACTGCCAGCTTTTTCGCGCGTCGCTTTTGCATCTAACAAACTGCGAAATTACCTATGGACCGAAACCCCATGGACCGCCGCATCCAGCCGGCCAGATAAAGAAACTGCTATCTTTATTCGTCGAGAGAGAGTCCCCGACCCCGGTTAACGCTCCATTGTGTCCGCAGTCGTTCCGGAGGGTTTTTACCGGTCGCTTTACGCGGAGGACCACCATTGTATCGCGTGTCTTCGGCCCTCCTCTTTAAAACCAACCCTCCGGATTGCACAAAAGGATAAACATCTCCGAAAGAAAGGGAACAAACGACGCGTGTGACCGCACGTAGTCGTATTTGCACGTAATCATCTTCGCACCTTTTGTATGTATGTACATATACTCGACGGCCGCTTCGTTAATTATAATGAAACTAGTCTGGGGCGGGCGTTCTAAGTATTTGCTTAGTCCAAAGACTTCTTTCAAAATCAAATACAAAACTGAAAAAACTGTTTGCCTTAAATAATATTCCATTGGTCACAGCAGTGGCGTAACTACCGCGCCCGCAGACCCCGCAGTGCGGGGGGGCGCCGCAAAGCGGCGTGCCTTTTTTGCAGATTTCTGTAATTTCTGTAATTTTGTTCTGTAATTTCTTTGCAATAATTTTTTTAAAAACCTCTGTTATTTTTTAACCTATTTCCATCTCGTTTTATTGTATTTACATATAGCTGACAATTCTCTCTTATTCTTGTATATATTTTTGTTAAAACAATAGAATAAAATTATATGAGGCGTAAAAACGTAAAAATTTATAAATTTATAAATTTTTAGCTGTCAACATTAACAGGTGGGAAATTTTTAAGGAAAATTCATCATCAGTTACTTTAAACAGATTGTGCACTGCTTGTTGGTCGTCCAGATTAGACTCTATTAATGCACTTCGATACATATATATATGTATATGTACAAATGTTTACATATATGTACAGATGTTTTAAAATTTCTTACAGAAATAATTTTAAAAAGTAAAAGAAATGATGAACAATCAAAAGAAAAGTAACTAAAAAAGAAAATGGAAAGTTTCGAATTTATTCTCCTACTTGTCCTTCTTGAAAAATTCTTCGGTTTCTCAACTTTGTTTCAAAGTTACTTCAATCAAAAAACGCTGATGATATCAGTGCTCAGTCTATGATTATAAATGCATATTGCGAGATCAGTAATTTTAGAAATAAATTTGAAGTATTCGTAACAATTTCAACAATATTAGGGTTGAAGCCAAAATTGAATCAAAAAGCATTTCGATGAACTCAGTCATGATATACGATTCCAGGATCCATTAAAAGAAATTTTGAACAATTTTTAATGCGGCACTAAACGTAACCTAAGTGCAAATGAAGGTTCGTATCACGTTATTTAAACATTGTTTCAAAGTTCGCTTTCCTGCAAAACAATTATCAGATGACGATTTACATATATGTACATATATTATGTACATATATTATGTACATATGTATATCGTGAAGCTATGTATGTCTCTAGCCAACTAATATGTCAATGACTTTGACAAATCATTGCCTGATCAGATACTTGATTTCCGTAAAAGAAAATAAACCTTGTAAAAATAAAGAAGATCAACGTGTTCATAATTTGGCAAAGCTCTTCATTTGTAATTTTTATAATTTAAATTCATCATTTAAATCATCTTGTTCCTCACGCTTCCGGTAACTGTAGCCACTGCGGAGCGCTCGTTCACAAGTTGAAACTTATTAAAAATTACTTAAGGTCAACTATGTCACAACATCGACTTAATGTATTAGCAATGATTAGTATTAAATTTTAACAAAATAGTCGTGTTTGCCAATGAGTCCAGAAAAAAGTTTTTCTACGTAAAAAAGGTATGAATTATTAATTTAGAAAGTTATTTTGCTGTAAGGAAATAATATGAATATATGGCGGGGGGGGGGGGGCGCCTTAAAATATTTTGCGGGGGGGCGCCTGGAATTCACGCTACGCCACTGGGTCACAGGCATTCCTAACAAATTAACCAGTAGATTATATGACAGAATCACTAATAACCATACTAACACACTTGTGAAGAGTCTCGGTGATTACAACAAAATGTCTATATATGTATAATAATGTATTATGAGTATTTATAAGAATTGTTAGCAGGTTTTTGAGCATTTTTTCTATCATGCTGTATATTACCATAAGAATAATATAATACTATAATTACTAACAAAATTAAAATAAAACTGTAAAATAGAAAATGATTAGTAGATCAGTAGCTTATAAAATATATATAAATATATATATATATATATATATATATATATATATATATATATATATATATATATATATATATATATATATATATATATATATATATATACATATATATAAGATGTATTGTGAGCATCAATTAGTAATAATAAATAGCATTTCAAAATCAAAATACTGATTTTGAAATGCCATTGATTAACCGTGTCATATTCAGGGACGGATCCACGTTGGGGGGCGATGGGGGCAATCGCCTTATTAGAAATAAAGACTGGGTAACCTTCATGTATCTACTTTATTACAAATATAATCTGAAAATATCTGAGACATAATCGTAGTATTCGTTGTGCTGATGCATCAGATAAATGTATGATGTATCAGATATATAATATGTATGTACATTGTATATATGTACATATGTAAATAAACGGTCTCCGTGACGAGCCAGAATGTTAAATTACAGGAAACACAAAAACTGAGGGGTCATGGGTTCATGTCCTGAACTGGTGCTGTTGGTCAAGCCTTGGGTATATATATGTATTTGACTTTAGATCGATCAATTCTAATCAGAATATGCCAATTTATCAAATTGTACAATTGTCATACTCGATTTCATTCTTAATAAGTGGCTTATAAAAAGGTTCCTACCAAATTTTCCACCTACCCTTTTTTGTCATCATTATTTGAATTTTATTACAAATTTATAAGAATACTAAATTTATGGGTCTACCCCACGGGATCGAATGTGAAATGCACGAAAAACCAAATATCGGAAGGCAAAGATCGAAAATCGAAAGATCTTAAGTCGAAAGATCAAAAAAAAGGGTGCATAGTAAACGGTACATACTCACTTAATTTTCGCGAGCAGGGTACAACAGGAACAAGAGGAACAGGCTTTTCCTCTCGTATTCTGTGCGCGCACATTAATACGGGATTACTCGTCCATGCGCACTGCGTACTGCAGCACCCCCAAGGAATTTGAGAAAAATTTAATATTATTATATACATAAATGTATGTATGTATATTATATGAAAATATCAATATTATTTAAGCGTGCATTAAGCTCGCCCGCACACCGATACACCCAATAATGATCATACATCGCGGTAATAATATCAGAAAGTGAGGCATCGTTTATGATTTTGTGCAGTACGGTTTTCGATGGAATATGCCGAGTGGGCGAAGGAGGGGCGCGGGGGTAGCTAGAAGCTTGGTCCGTACTGCACTCCCAACAGTATACACATTTCATGTTGCCTTCGTGTGCGCGCCGCGCCCTCGACACGCTCCTCACTTTTCGTCACTTCTTCTGAACCTTTTACCTTTCCTTCTACACCTCTTACACTTTCTACGTTTCTACACTTCCTTCCACACGTCACTTTAAGTATTTAAGATGGTATCAAAATCAAGAGAAGCTGAGCCAATGTTTTCAAGAACTTAAATATTCTTCCGAAAATAGTGATGAAACAATAACAGATTCTTCCAATATACTGAATACAATTTTTTATTTTAGTCAGAACTTTTTCACAAGTTAATTCCGCATGTAGAAATTATTTATAACCAGATGCAATCTAGTAATATCGATGCATTTTCAATTAAAGAAAACTTAAAAAGTTTTACTAATGTCATTATACAAATACGAGATTCTTATAGCGAATAGAAACCAAAAATATGTAATGCATATATTATCGCACATACATATTATAGAATCCAAAAATATGTGCGATGTTATTATTAAGGATATAAAAGCAAGATATACTTTTTCTAATGAATGAAAAGCTGTGATATTATTTAATAAACAAAATTTTGAAAAGTACTGAAAGAAAATGCCAATGGAAGATCTACTACTAACCGTTGAATCATATCCAATGCTAGATAAAGAAAAACTTCAAACTGAATTAGAAGTGTTTTACTCAAGGAAAGAAATGCATAGTATTAATGATTTATTAATATTTTTAAAACTTATTTTTGCAATCAATTTATCCAAAGTTCGTGTGGAAATAACAAAACTTATTCAAATTCTGCTTACAACTTCAACCACCTCTGAGCCAGACCGGTGTTTTTCATCAATAAATAGAATATAAGAAACACAATGGTTCAAGAAAGATTGACGGCTTTGTCTATGCTGTCAATTGAAAAAAATATGATTATGAACAGTGAAAAATTTAACGAAAAGGTGATCTTTTTCTTTTATCTAGAATCTAGACCTTTTTTCAAGGAAAAAAGACAGAAGAATCAATTTTTAAATGAAATAAAATACATATAACGTTTAATTGTGATAATTTTGATGTTAATAGTAAAATATAATCCAAATAAACTTTTTTTTTTTTTAATCAACCGCAGCACCCCCAGATATCTTATCTGCGAGCCGCCACTGCATGTAGCCCAATTAATTTAATTTTTGGTAATGAAATAAATAAAAATAAAAATTGATTTATTTGTGTTTGAATCTCATACATCAAAAAATCAATTTAATAAAAAACTATTTTAATTTTTATAAAGAAATTATTAAATATCAATTTCTTAGTGGATTTAATTCAATAAAATTGGAGACTCTGGTTGACACATACGGTAATACTAATGCAAATAATAATATCAGAGTGAAGATAATAAAAAGGTTATAAAAAAAGAAGTCGGCGTCGGTTGATTTTTTACGGCTCCGACTCCGCTTGAAATGCTTCGACTCCGACCCCACAGCTCTACATTTTTCCCAAAACTTTGATGTACATATGTAATACTGCATAATTATTAAATACATATTGTACCATATATATATATATATATATATATATATATATATATATATATATATATATATATATATATATATATATATATATATATATATATATATATATATATATATATATATATATATATATATATATATATATATATATATATATATATATATATATATATATATATATATATATATATATATATATATATATATATATATATATATATATATATATATATATATATATATATATATATATATATATATATATATATATATATATATATATATATATATATATATATATATATATATATATATATATATATATATATATATATATATATATTTATATATATATATATATATATATATATATATATATATATATATATATATATATATGTATAATGAAATGTGTATACTGTTGGGAGTGCAGTACGGACCAAGCTTCTAGCTACCCCCGCGCCCCTCCTTCGCCCACTCGGCATATTCCATCGAAAACCGTACTGCACAAAATCACAAACGATGCCTCACTTTCTGATATTATTACCGCGATGTATGATCATTATTGGGTGTATCGGTGTATATATATATATATATATATATATATATATATATATATATATATATATATATATATATATATATATATATATATATATATATATATATATCATATCATGTAATATCATGTGTATACTAGACGTTTATGAAGTAAGTACAATATTATAATTCATTTTTTTATTCAATCTTAAAAATCTAACATGTTGAAATTGTAGCCTACGTAACATTGCGATTCATAATTTAAAATAATTAATCAATCTCTGAAATATTCTGTACGTACATCATCCACACTGACACGTTTCACTCAAAAGTATGTACGTCCTCATATAATTAAATTAACTCTTAATTAACTACATATATTATATTTAGTACGTACGCTTCCCTCTCAAATAAACCACACACACGTCCCTCGCTCGTCCTCTATATATGGTAGATATATGCGAAAATGCTGACCGAAAATAAAAAAAAGATAACGTGCAGAGAGAGCGTGAGTGGACTTCTTTTTTATTTTTAGGAAAAACAGGATGACACAAACGGGATAAGTAAAAAGCTTACTTCTAAATCCTAACTGCCTTTTATTGGATTATGCGCCTCGCTTCGGTCATGTAAAAGTCATTAGTGGATCTACGTACATGCGATATGCGTAAACATAATATTGAAGCACCTACATATATACCGATTCGTGGGTAAAATTTCGCATGCATATTTTACATTATGTAAGCAATTTCAAAGCTCGGCGTCTTGTCGACGTCCCATAATGAACCAAAAGAGTCGTAAAGTGACAAAGTAGACTACTTCAATGATAGTCAAAAAAGAACAGCCAAGTAATAGTCCAGCAGCTCCTCCGCAGTTCACTACAAAGTTCGAGAATCAAATAACCTCATAAAAAATATTTAATTGCAATAATTATTCAACATCTTCACAAACCTAGAACTTCCTTTATTCCATACAAAACTTCGCGCTTCAATCTTATCTTGGGATACTCTCTTATACCGTACTTGACTTGGGTCCAGCGATCCCACTGCAACACGGTATCCTCGTAAATTGTAAAATAATTGGTATCGCAAGTTGGAAGACAATCACACCCTCCCTTCTTCGATACAGAAGACAGTGCTGAACGGTACGTGTAGAGACAACGCAGTTCAGAAAGTAGACAAATGCGTTCGTTTGCTACAAATTTGCAAATAAATTTTAGATAAAATCTTTTCAGTCACACTATAGTGATACATATGTACAATATGGTATCTTACGTAATGCTTTATAATAATGTGGCATACAACCGCATATCTCCAAAGTTTTTCGAGCTCTACACTCGACAGTGCACATACTATATGAATAAACTGGACTTCGACTCAAAATATTCTCCTCCATATATCTATGAGAAAAATATCATACACTAGATTTCTATTTTATGATATAAAACGCAATGTAAACTGACCTGCATTTTCTTTGGCTCAAGTAAAGTTCGCGCACTTCGTCTGTCGAATACAAATTGATCACCTTAAGAATTACAGAACGAAATGATAACGGTGCACCCGCCAGAGATTTGTCCAACGATTGGGGAATTTCCGTTGGACTGTGAAAGTATATCTGAAATATAATCCACTCTTGTTATTTTGCTGAATTATATGAATAAACAACATAAATTATTTAAAATGTATACAATGTGACATGAATTCATAGCTATGTAAAATCGGGAGAAAACTTCATACTATGAGTGCGTCCATTGGTGGATGGATTTCTCTATTTTGATTTTCTTAATTTTGAACGTCTTACCCACTTACCGTATAAGCTTCTGAGAAGTCTGACAGTTGAATAAAAAGTTCACCGTCCAATTGATGAGCATCGTAATTGGGTAGTTCTACGATTTCGTCCTTATTTCCGAACCTATATCTAAAAATTCAGATTCTTATATTATACATATGTATATAGTTATGTATGTGCAATTTATATTAAATCTCCGAACATACTCAATGGAATTGTACATAGCTATTTTTGAATTGATGGAATAGCATAAGCCCATCTCCACAATGGTTTTCTGTACTCTAATTGGCAAATTCAAAGACGTCAAAATTTGGGGTATAAAATTTATTTGAATTCTATCCATAATTTCCAAAAATTTCTCTGGAGGCACTAAAGGATTATCTTCCAATTCGGCATCGGTCACGTCAACAACGGATATTTTCACCAATTGTAATAAAAATATTCGTAGACTGTCTTTGTCTGTTGCGTTGTATTCTCTAAAATCAATTAAATCGGTTACTTTAATTTTATTGAATGCTATTTTTTTAATTAATATATTTACGCAATAACTTCTTCTAAAGCAGTTTCGTTTAAATCTTTGAAACAAATTGTAGCCGCAGGGAACGTAGTATTCCAAGATAAATGATCGCGTTCTAAAGAAATGACAGTAGGTGAAACCTATAATAAAACCTTTCATTATTATTTTTACACGTAAATAAAATGTAATCTGTTTTCCTATATTTTTTAATTCGTTTTTACTGTGGTGTTCTTACGGGGTTGCCCCCAAAGACGACACCAATGGCCTTATACGTATGTATAAATATTTAAAATATTATTTTTAATTTGTAATTCAAATAATGGTGACATTTGAAGATGCATTGTTGACCAATTTAGTAAGAACCATTTCAACAATGAAATCAGATAAATTGGCGTACTCTAATAGGAAGCGATTGACCTGGAGCACATATAATCGAAGTCTGGCCAGCAACATTGGATCAGGGATCAAGCCCATGACCCCTCAGTTGTAAGCATTGCACGTGAACCACTGAGATATGTTGCAACTAACTTCTCATATTAACATATAAAAAAATTCGGGTGTGACCAACCCATGACTTTATCTATGTATTTGAGGAATATAAGAAGGTTACAAAACAAAATTCGATATTGAACTGATGACTATGATAGCGATACAAATTGAGCGCAAATGTATGGAAACTTGCACAAAACAAAAGTTCTACTTCCGGTTGTCAGATTTTGTTCAAATTTTTTTTATTACTAAAAATCACTATAAGTATTATACTCATTAAATATCAAGAAAATAAAAATAATTTTAAAGGCCAAATAAAATAATGAAATATTGTTTTTAAAAAAAATACTGCTTCCGGCTTACGAATTCTGACCAAAGCCCTACCAGCTCTAAGTTAGTACATAAAGGATAGAAATATAAATTTTCAGCTTAATACGTTCAGGGGTGCGGACAGAGTAGTGGGCATAACATTTTTGACCTTTCTACGAGGAAAACAATCCCACTTCCGGTTCATTAAATTAAGTAATTTTTTTTTTATTTTTACTTAAAATCACTATCTTTATTATACTCAATAAATA